>NC_074673.1:7716997-7744497 GCF_029448725.1 Salvelinus fontinalis
ACAGGCTGTTCTGTATCTGGGTAGCTACAGTACTGTAACACAGTGATAACAGGGTGTTCTGTATCTGGGTAGCTACAGTGATGTAACACAGTGATAACAGGTTGTTCTGTATCTGGGTAGCTACAGTACTGTAATGGTAACACAGTGGTAACAGGTTGTTCTGTATCTGGGTAGCTACAGTACTGTAATGGTAACACAGTGATAACAGACTGTTCTGTATCTGGGTAGCTACAGTACTGTAATGGTAACACAGTGATAACAGGTTGTTCTGTATCTGGGTAGCTACAGTACTGTAACACAGTGATAACAGGTTGTTCTGTATCTGGGTAGCTACAGTACTGTAATGGTAACACAGTGGTAACAGGTTGTTCTGTATCTGGGTAGCTACAGTACTGTAATGGTAACACAGTGGTAACAGACTGTTCTGTATCTGGGTAGCTACAGTACTGTAACACAGTGATAACAGGTTGTTCTGTATCTGGGTAGCTACAGTACTGTAATGGTAACACAGTGGTAACAGGTTGTTCTGTATCTGGGTAGCTACAGTACTGTAATGGTAACACAGTGATAACAGGTTGTTCTGTATCTGGGTAGCTACAGTACTGTAATGGTAACACAGTGGTAACAGGTTGTTCTGTATCTGGGTAGCTACAGTACTGTAATGGTAACACAGTGATAACAGGTTGTTCTGTATCTGGGTAGCTACAGTACTGTAACACAGTGATAACAGGTTGTTCTGTATCTGGGTAGCTACAGTACTGTAATGGTAACACAGTGATAACAGGTTGTTCTGTATCTGGGTAGCTACAGTACTGTAATGGTAACACAGTGGTAACAGGTTGTTCTGTATCTGGGTAGCTACAGTACTGTAACACAGTGATAACAGGTTGTTCTGTATCTGGGTAGCTACAGTACTGTAATGGTAACACAGTGGTAACAGGTTGTTCTGTATCTGGGTAGCTACAGTACTGTAACACAGTGATAACAGGTTGTTCTGTATCTGGGTAGCTACAGAACTGTAACACAGTGATAACAGGTTGTTCTGTATCTGGGTAGCTACAGTACTGTAACACAGTGATAACAGGTTGTTCTGTATCTGGGTAGCTACAGTACTGTAACACAGTAATAACAGGCTGTTCTGTATCTGGGTAGCTACAGTACTGTAATGGTAACACAGTGATAACAGGTTGTTCTGTATCTGGGTAGCTACAGTACTGTAACACAGTGATAACAGGTTGTTCTGTATCTGGGTAGCTACAGTACTGTAATGGTAACACAGTGATAACAGGTTGTTCTGTATCTGGGTAGCTACAGTACTGTAATGGTAACACAGTGATAACAGGTTGTTCTGTATCTGGGTAGCTACAGTACTGTAATGGTAACACAGTGGTAACAGGTTGTTCTGTATCTGGGTAGCTACAGTACTGTAACACAGTGATAACAGGTTGTTCTGTATCTGGGTAGCTACAGTACTGTAACACAGTGATAACAGGCTGTTCTGTATCTGGGTAGCTACAGTACTGTAATGGTAACACAGTGATAACAGGCTGTTCTGTATCTGGGTAGCTACAGTACTGTAATGGTAACACAGTGATAACAGGCTGTTCTGTATCTGGGTAGCTACAGTACTGTAACACAGTGATAACAGGCTGTTCTGTATCTGGGTAGCTACAGTACTGTAACACAGTGATAACAGGTTGTTCTGTATCTGGGTAGCTACAGTACTGTAACACAGTGATAACAGGTTGTTCTGTATCTGGGTAGCTACAGTACTGTAATGGTAACACAGTGATAACAGGCTGTTCTGTATCTGGGTAGCTACAGTACTGTAACACAGTGATAACAGGCTGTTCTGTATCTGGGTAGCTACAGTACTGTAACACAGTGATAACAGGCTGTTCTGTATCTGGGTAGCTACAGTACTGTAATGGTAACACAGTGATAACAGGCTGTTCTGTATCTGGGTAGCTACAGTACTGTAACACAGTGATAACAGGCTGTTCTGTATCTGGGTAGCTACAGTACTGTAATGGTAACACAGTGATAACAGGTTGTTCTGTATCTGGGTAGCTACAGTACTGTAATGGTAACACAGTGGTAACAGGTTGTTCTGTATCTGGGTAGCTACAGTACTGTAACACAGTGGTAACAGGTTGTTCTGTATCTGGGTGGCTACAGTACTGTAATGGTAACACAGTGATAACAGGTTGTTCTGTATCTGGGTAGCTACAGTACTGTAACACAGTGATAACAGGTTGTTCTGTATCTGGGTAGCTACAGTACTGTAATGGTAACACAGTGATAACAGGCTGTTCTGTATCTGGGTAGCTACAGTACTGTAACACAGTGATAACAGGTTGTTCTGTATCTGGGTAGCTACAGTACTGTAACACAGTGATAACAGGTTGTTCTGTATCTGGGTAGCTACAGTACTGTAATGGTAACACAGTGATAACAGGCTGTTCTGTATCTGGGTAGCTACAGTACTGTAACACAGTGATAACAGGTTGTTCTGTATCTGGGTAGCTACAGTACTGTAACACAGTGATAACAGGTTGTTCTGTATCTGGGTAGCTACAGTACTGTAACACAGTGATAACAGGTTGTTCTGTATCTGGGTAGCTACAGTACTGTAACACAGTAATAACAGGCTGTTCTGTATCTGGGTAGCTACAGTACTGTAATGGTAACACAGTGATAACAGGTTGTTCTGTATCTGGGTAGCTACAGTACTGTAACACAGTGATAACAGGTTGTTCTGTATCTGGGTAGCTACAGTACTGTAACACAGTGATAACAGGTTGTTCTGTATCTGGGTAGCTACAGTACTGTAACACAGTGATAACAGGTTGTTCTGTATCTGGGTAGCTACAGTACTGTAACACAGTGATAACAGGTTGTTCTGTATCTGGGTAGCTACAGTACTGTAATGGTAACACAGTGATAACAGGTTGTTCTGTATCTGGGTAGCTACAGTACTGTAACACAGTGGTAACAGGTTGTTCTGTATCTGGGTAGCTACAGTACTGTAACACAGTGATAACAGGTTGTTCTGTATCTGGGTAGCTACAGTACTGTAACACAGTGATAACAGGCTGTTCTGTATCTGGGTAGCTACAGTACTGTAATGGTAACACAGTGATAACAGGTTGTTCTGTATCTGGGTAGCTACAGTACTGTAACACAGTGATAACAGGCTGTTCTGTATCTGGGTAGCTACAGTACTGTAACACAGTGATAACAGGCTGTTATGTATCTGGGTAGCTACAGTACTGTAATGGTAACACAGTGATAACAGGCTGTTCTGTATCTGGGTAGCTACAGTACTGTAACACAGTGATAACAGGTTGTTCTGTATCTGGGTAGCTACAGTACTGTAATGGTAACACAGTGGTAACAGGTTGTTATGTATCTGGGTAGCTACAGTACTGTAACACAGTGATAACAGGTTGTTCTGTATCTGGGTAGCTACAGTACTGTAATGGTAACACAGTGATAACAGGCTGTTCTGTATCTGGGTAGCTACAGTACTGTAACACAGTGATAACAGGTTGTTCTGTATCTGGGTAGCTACAGTACTGTAACACAGTGGTAACAGGTTGTTATGTATCTGGGTAGCTACAGTACTGTAACACAGTGATAACAGGTTGTTCTGTATCTGGGTAGCTACAGTACTGTAACACAGTGATAACAGGTTGTTCTGTATCTGGGTAGCTACAGTACTGTAACACAGTGATAACAGGCTGTTCTGTATCTGGGTAGCTACAGTACTGTAACACAGTGATAACAGGGTGTTCTGTATCTGGGTAGCTACAGTGATGTAACACAGTGATAACAGGTTGTTCTGTATCTGGGTAGCTACAGTACTGTAATGGTAACACAGTGGTAACAGGTTGTTCTGTATCTGGGTAGCTACAGTACTGTAATGGTAACACAGTGATAACAGACTGTTCTGTATCTGGGTAGCTACAGTACTGTAATGGTAACACAGTGATAACAGGTTGTTCTGTATCTGGGTAGCTACAGTACTGTAACACAGTGATAACAGGTTGTTCTGTATCTGGGTAGCTACAGTACTGTAATGGTAACACAGTGGTAACAGGTTGTTCTGTATCTGGGTAGCTACAGTACTGTAATGGTAACACAGTGGTAACAGACTGTTCTGTATCTGGGTAGCTACAGTACTGTAACACAGTGATAACAGGTTGTTCTGTATCTGGGTAGCTACAGTACTGTAATGGTAACACAGTGGTAACAGGTTGTTCTGTATCTGGGTAGCTACAGTACTGTAATGGTAACACAGTGATAACAGGTTGTTCTGTATCTGGGTAGCTACAGTACTGTAATGGTAACACAGTGGTAACAGGTTGTTCTGTATCTGGGTAGCTACAGTACTGTAATGGTAACACAGTGATAACAGACTGTTCTGTATCTGGGTAGCTACAGTACTGTAACACAGTGATAACAGGTTGTTCTGTATCTGGGTAGCTACAGTACTGTAACACAGTAATAACAGGTTGTTCTGTATCTGGGTAGCTACAGTACTGTAATGGTAACACAGTGATAACAGGTTGTTCTGTATCTGGGTAGCTACAGTACTGTAATGGTAACACAGTGATAACAGGTTGTTCTGTATCTGGGTAGCTACAGTACTGTAACACAGTGATAACAGGTTGTTCTGTATCTGGGTAGCTACAGTACTGTAACACAGTGATAACAGGTTGTTCTGTATCTGGGTAGCTACAGTACTGTAATGGTAACACAGTGATAACAGGTTGTTCTGTATCTGGGTAGCTACAGTACTGTAATGGTAACACAGTAATAACAGGTTGTTCTGTATCTGGGTAGCTACAGTACTGTAACACAGTGATAACAGGTTGTTCTGTATCTGGGTAGCTACAGTACTGTAACACAGTGGTAACAGGTTGTTCTGTATCTGGGTAGCTACAGTACTGTAATGGTAACACAGTGATAACAGGCTGTTCTGTATCTGGGTAGCTACAGTACTGTAACACAGTGGTAACAGGTTGTTCTGTATCTGGGTAGCTACAGTACTGTAACACAGTGATAACAGGCTGTTCTGTATCTGGGTAGCTACAGTACTGTAATGGTAACACAGTGATAACAGACTGTTCTGTATCTGGGTAGCTACAGTACTGTAATGGTAACACAGTGATAACAGGTTGTTCTGTATCTGGGTAGCTACAGTACTGTAACACAGTGGTAACAGGTTGTTCTGTATCTGGGTAGCTACAGTACTGTAACACAGTGATAACAGGCTGTTCTGTATCTGGGTAGCTACAGTACTGTAACACAGTGGTAACAGGTTGTTCTGTATCTGGGTAGCTACAGTACTGTAACACAGTAATAACAGGTTGTTCTGTATCTGGGTAGCTACAGTACTGTAATGGTAACACAGTGATAACAGGCTGTTCTGTATCTGGGTAGCTACAGTACTGTAATGGTAACACAGTGGTAACAGGTTGTTCTGTATCTGGGTAGCTACAGTACTGTAACACAGTGGTAACAGGTTGTTCTGTATCTGGGTAGCTACAGTACTGTAACACAGTGATAACAGGCTGTTCTGTATCTGGGTAGCTACAGTACTGTAACACAGTAATAACAGGTTGTTCTGTATCTGGGTAGCTACAGTACTGTAATGGTAACACAGTGATAACAGGCTGTTCTGTATCTGGGTAGCTACAGTACTGTAACACAGTGATAACAGGTTGTTCTGTATCTGGGTAGCTACAGTACTGTAACACAGTGATAACAGGTTGTTCTGTATCTGGGTAGCTACAGTACTGTAACACAGTGATAACAGGTTGTTCTGTATCTGGGTAGCTACAGTACTGTAATGGTAACACAGTGGTAACAGGTTGTTCTGTATCTGGGTAGCTACAGTACTGTAATGGTAACACAGTGGTAACAGGTTGTTCTGTATCTGGGTAGCTACAGTACTGTAACACAGTGATAACAGGTTGTTCTGTATCTGGGTAGCTACAGTACTGTAATGGTAACACAGTGATAACAGGCTGTTCTGTATCTGGGTAGCTACAGTACTGTAATGGTAACACAGTAATAACAGGTTGTTCTGTATCTGGGTAGCTACAGTACTGTAATGGTAACACAGTGGTAACAGGTTGTTCTGTATCTGGGTAGCTACAGTACTGTAACACAGTGATAACAGGTTGTTCTGTATCTGGGTAGCTACAGTACTGTAATGGTAACACAGTGATAACAGGCTGTTCTGTATCTGGGTAGCTACAGTACTGTAATGGTAACACAGTGGTAACAGGTTGTTATGTATCTGGGTAGCTACAGTACTGTAACACAGTGATAACAGGTTGTTCTGTATCTGGGTAGCTACAGTACTGTAACACAGTGATAACAGGTTGTTCTGTATCTGGGTAGCTACAGTACTGTAATGGTAACACAGTGGTAACAGGTTGTTATGTATCTGGGTAGCTACAGTACTGTAACACAGTGATAACAGGTTGTTCTGTATCTGGGTAGCTACAGTACTGTAACACAGTGATAACAGGTTGTTCTGTATCTGGGTAGCTACAGTACTGTAACACAGTGATAACAGGTTGTTCTGTATCTGGGTAGCTACAGTGATGTAACACAGTGATAACAGGTTGTTCTGTATCTGGGTAGCTACAGTACTGTAACACAGTGATAACAGGTTGTTCTGTATCTGGGTAGCTACAGTACTGTAACACAGTGATAACAGGCTGTTCTGTATCTGGGTAGCTACAGTACTGTAACACAGTGATAACAGGTTGTTCTGTATCTGGGTAGCTACAGTACTGTAATGGTAACACAGTGATAACAGGTTGTTCTGTATCTGGGTAGCTACAGTACTGTAACACAGTGATAACAGGTTGTTCTGTATCTGGGTAGCTACAGTACTGTAATGGTAACACAGTGATAACAGGTTGTTCTGTATCTGGGTAGCTACAGTACTGTAACACAGTGATAACAGGTTGTTCTGTATCTGGGTAGCTACAGTGATGTACTGGACTGGGAAGACTAACTCCTGATGTAATTTTAACACAGTAATGACTGAGTGAAGATTATTTGTTTTAATGACACTAGAAAAGGTTTTGCTACGATATGCCCTAATGAACACAACCCAGGTTGTACTGTACTGGGTTAGTCATGACTCTGATGTTAACACAGTAAGGACCAAGTGAAGGTTATTCTTTTTAATCACACTACAGCAGACCTCCCGTCCCCCCCCCCACCCCCACCTCCACCCCCCCCCCCCCCCCTACCTCCCCCCCCTCCCCCTCCCTCCCTCCCTCCCTCCCTCTAAAACCCCAGGGGGTTGCTATATTTAAACACTTCCTCATTCCTTTCCCCCCTTTTTCCCCTCTCGTTCTCGCTTCCTCTCGTTCTCTATTCCTCTCTTTCGCTCTTTTTTTGGTCTCAGCACCTGATGGTGAAGCAGTTGATTTACAGGCAGTTTGCCCTTGGAGAACCAGAGCATGGAGACAGTGGGTTTATAACTAGAGACATAATATCAATATTCAGTGGCATTCCAAACACTTTGCTTTGCATTTTTAAGTACAAACAAAATGGGAGGATGTAATAGTTTATTTTCTCTTTCATTCAGTTTATTTTTCATTGCGGGTTCCTCTTGAAATCAAATCGGTGGTGGAATGTGTTTGGTACCTGTGCCGCGAGACTGTTGAGAGATAGAGAGAGAGACTCCCTCCCTCTATTGAGGTCTTTTATCGATCAGGGTGGGAATCTATTGGTAAAAAACACCTGTGTGTGTGTGTGTGTGTGTGTGTGTGTGTGTGTGTGTGTGTGTGTGTGTGTGTGTGTGTGTGTGTGTGTGTGTGTGTGTGTGTGTGTGTGTGTGTGTGTGTGTGTGTGTGTGTGTGTGTGTGTGTGTGTGTGTGTGTGTGTGTGCTGTTGAATCAAAAACAGCTGCATAAAGCTTCCAGAGTAGAGCTAGATGAGATAGATTTTTGTGAACTTCAAGGCTGGTAGGACAATTATCTGTCAACAGTGGAATAACATCACCATAGCAGGACAATTATCTGTCAACAGTGGAATAACATCACCATAGCAGGACAATTATCTGTCAACAGTGGAATAACATCACCATAGCAGGACAATTATCTATCAACAGTGGAATAACATCACCATAGCAGGACAATTACCTTTACACAGTGGAACAACATCACCATAGTAGGACAATTATCTTTACACAGTGGAACAACATCACCATAGTAGGACAATTACCTTTACACAGTGGAACAACATCACCATAGTAGGACAATTACCTTTACACAGTGGAACAACATCACCATAGTAGGACAATTATCTTTACACAGTGGAACAACAGCACCATAGTAGGACAATTACCTTTACACAGTGGAACAACATCACCGTAGTAGGCGATAGCAACAGTCTAAGGTTTGTAACAAACCAGGGTTGTGTTCGTTAGGCACCAAATGCGGAATGAAACAGGGAAGGACAACATGGACTTGTCCAATAAGAAACGCTCATTAACGTTTTCCATTGCAACATTTAAAAACAAATTCCTTATTCGATTTTATGTGAAATGGACAATGAGGTTTAAAATGTTGTACTGGTTTGTACCAGATAGTACCTAGATAGTTTGTGTGTATGCGTCGATGTACAGTATATATTGATATGTAGGCTACGTGTGCCTTTTTAAAAATGTATTATGTAATTCAGTCCTTGAGCTGTTGTTCGTGTTTATTAATGTTCTGCATTATGTCATGTTTCATGTTTTGTCTCCAGGAAGAGTAGCTGCTGCTTTTGCAACAGCTAATGGGGATCCTAATAAAATACCAAATACCAAAATGTATGTAATTGTTATTGTTTGAATATCATTGGCGGCACATTGAATATTCAGGACGTATAGACAGGACCACGTGTGACAGGATATTTGTGGAAATTATTACAACCACTAAGTTTGATTTATGCCATTTCACACAGAGAGAGAGAGAGAAAGAGAGAGAGAGAGACAGAGAGAGAGAGAGAGTGAGAGAAAGAGAGAGAGAGAGAGCTAGAGAGAGAGAGAGAGAGAGAGAGAGAGAGAGAGAGAGAGAGAGAGAGAGAGAGAGAGAGAGAGAGAGAGAGAGAGAGTAAAGGTGGGGGAGGAATGACAGACAGACGTTTTCACTTGTTTCTGATGTGCCCGAGGAACGGAGGGATGAAGGGATGGAGGGATGAAGGGATGGAAGAACAGAGGAGAATGGTACCCAGTGGTACATAGTAACTTCCAAAGCCGCAAAATAGATTTTTTAGATTGTGCCCCAAATCGCACCCTATTGCTTAAATGCAGTAGTACACTAATTGTAGTGAGGCCCAATGGGCCCTGGTCATAAGTAGTGCACTAAATAGGGAACATGGTGCCATTTGGGACGGAGCCCACTTCAACTTCATAGTTAATTTAATGTCACGTCAAACAGACTGATGCACACACACACACGCACGCACGCACGCACGCACACACGCACACACACACACACACACATCCAACTGACGTAATCTGAATGGGCTGTTCAAACATGATCCCCCCCTGACCTCTGAGAGACAAGCAGGGTGTGTGTGTGTGTGTGTATGTGTGTGTGTGTGTGTGTGTGTGTGTGTGTGTGTGTGTATGTGTGTGTGTGACAATGTCCAGCAATGCAAAATGGCCATGGTGCAAATCGCAAATGAATAGCATTATCGTACGTATCGTACAGCTTTATTAATTTCATTTGATTTATTAGGATCCCCATTAGCCAACACCAATGGTGACAACTAGTCTTACTGGGGATCCCCATTAGCCAACACCAATGGTGACAACTAGCCTTACTGGGGATCCCCATTAGCCAACACCAATGGTGACAACTAGTCTTCCTGGGGATCCCCATTAGCCAACACCAATGGTGACAACTAGTCTTACTGGGGATCCCCATTAGCCAACACCAATGGTGACAACTAGTCTTACTGGGGATCCCCATTAGCCAACACCAATGGTGACAACTAGTCGTACTGGGGATCCCCATTAGCCAACACCAATGGTGACAACTAGTCTTACTGGGGATCCCCATTAGCCAACACCAATGGTGACAACTAGTCTTACTGGGGATCCCCATTAGCCAAAACCAATGGTGACAACTAGTCTTACTGGGGATCCCCATTAGCCAACACCAATGGTGACAACTAGTCGTACTGGGGAGCCCCATTAGCCAACACCAATGGTGACAACTAGTCCTACTGGGGATCCCCATTAGCCAACACCAATGGTGACAACTAGTCTTACTGGGGATCCCCATTAGCCAAAACCAATGGTGACAACTAGTCCTACTGGGGATCCCCATTAGCCAACACCAATGGTGATAACTAGTCTTACTGGGATCCCCATTAGCCAAAACCAATGGTGACAACTAGTCTTACTGGGGATCCCCATTAGCCAACACCAATGGTGACAACTAGTCTTACTGGGGATCCCCATTAGCCAACACCAATGGTGACAACTAGCCTTACTGGGGATCCCCATTAGCCAACACCAATGGTGACAACTAGTCTTCCTGGGGATCCCCATTAGCCAACACCAATGGTGACAACTAGTCTTACTGGGGATCCCCATTAGCCAACACCAATGGTGACAACTAGTCTTACTGGGGATCCCCATTAGCCAACACCAATGGTGACAACTAGTCTTACTGGGGATCCCCATTAGCCAACACCAATGGTGACAACTAGTCGTACTGGGGATCCCCTTTAGCCAACACCAATGGTGACAACTAGTCCTACTGGGGATCCCCATTAGCCAACACCAATGGTGACAACTAGTCTTACTGGGGATCCCCATTAGCCAAAACCAATGGTGACAACTAGTCCTACTGGGGATCCCCATTAGCCAACACCAATGGTGACAACTAGTCGTACTGGGGATCCCCATTAGCCAAAACCAATGGTGACAACTAGTCTTACTGGGGATCCCCATTAGCCAACACCAATGGTGACAACTAGTCTTACTGGGGATCCCCATTAGCCAACACCATTGGTGACAACTAGCCTTACTGGGGATCCCCGTTAGCCAACACCAATGGTGACAACTAGTCTTACTGGGGATCCCCATTAGCCAACACCAATGGTGACAACTAGTCGTACTGGGGATCCCCATTAGCCAAAACCAATGGTGACAACTAGTCTTACTGGGGATCCCCTTTAGCCAACACCAATGGTGACAACTAGTCGTACTGGGGATCCCCATTAGCCAACACCAATGGTGACAACTAGTCGTACTGGGGATCCCCATTAGCCAACACCAATGGTGACAACTAGTCTTACTGGGGATCCCCATTAGCCAACACCAATGGTGACGACTAGTCTTACTGGGGATCCCCTTTAGCCACACCAATGGTGACAACTAGTCTTACTGGGGATCCCCATTAGCCAACACCAATGGTGACAACTAGTCTTACTGGTAGGATGCAATCAGTCTCTCCTCAACTCTCAGACAAGAGAGAGTGGAAGGCATATTATTTATATTTGCCCTCTGATTCCAATGAAGATCAAGACAGGCCACTCTGTTCTGGACCAGCTGCAGCTTAACTAGGTATTTCTTTGCAGCACTTGACCATATGACTGGACAATAATCAAGATAAGACAAAACTAGAGCTTGCAGGACTTGCTTTGTGGTGTGTGGTGTCAATAAAGCAGAGCATCTCTTTAATACGGACAGACCTCTCCCCAACTTCACAACAATTTAATTTATATGTTTTGACCATGACAGTTTACAATCTAAGGTTCAACAGCCACACCATTCATTCATTACCAGATTGAGCTGAGGTCTAGAATGTAGGGAATGATTTGTACCAAATACAATGCTTTTAGTTTTATAGATGTTCAGAACCAGTTTATTAGTGGCCACCCATTACAAAACAGACTGCAACACTTTGTAAAGGGTTTCAATGACTTCATTAGCTGTGGTTGCTGATGCGTATATGGTTGAATCATCAGCATACATGGACACACATGCTTTGTTTAATGCCAGTGACAGGTCATTGGTAAAAATAGAAAAGAGTAGAGGGCCTTGAGAGCTGGCCTGCGGTACACCACACTTTACATGTTTGACAATAGAGAATCTTCCATTAAAGAACACTCTCTTAGATAAATAGCTCTGAATCCACGATACGGCAGAGGTTGAAAGGTATAACAAAAACATTTTCTCAACAACAGGTTATGGTCAATAATCTCAAAGGTGGTACTGAAATCTAACAGTACAGCTCCCACAATCTTCTTATTGTCAATTTCTTTCAACCAATCATCAGTCATTAGTGTCAGTGCAATGCATGTTGAGTGTCCTTCTCTATAAGCATTATGAATGTCTGTTGTTCATTTGTTTACAGAGAAATAGCATTGTATTTGATAAAACGTAATTTTTCCCAACAGTTTTCTAAGAGCTGGCAGGAAGCTGATAAGTCTGCTGTTAGAAACCACTCTTGGGTAGTGGAATGATTTGGGCTTTCCTCCAGGCCTGAGGACAAAGACTTTCCTCTAGGCTCAGATTATAGATATGACAGATAGGAGTGGCTATAGAGTCATCTACCATCCTCAGTAGCTTTTATCTAAGTTATCAATGCCAGGAAGTTTGCCCTTATTGACACACTAACTGACTCCCACGCTAACTTTACAAAATTCTAACTTACAGTGCTTTTCTTTCATTATTCGTTTTTTTATGCATGAGTACGATGGCTTACTGTTATTTGTTGGCATTTTCTTGTTTAAATTTGCTCACTTTGCCAAGGAAGTAATCATTTAAATAATTGGCAACATCAAATGGTTTTGTGATGAATAAGCCAACTGATTCGATGAAAGATAGAGTTGAATTTGTCTTTCTGCCCGTAATTTAATTTAAAGTACTCCAAAAATGTTTTTCCATCATTCTTTATATCATTGATCTTGGCTTCATAATACAGTTTCTTCTTCTTTTTGTTGAGTTTAGTCACATCATTTCTACATATGCAGTAAGTCAGTCAGTCAGATGTGCAGCCAGACTCATTAGCCACTCCTTTTGCTCCATCTCTTTCAACCTTACAGTTGTTCAATTCCTCATCAATCCTCAGAACCTTAACAGTTCTAACAGTCAGTTTCTTAACAGTTTATCAATAATTGGAATTTCAGAAATTCATCAAGTGAAGCGTCTGGATGCTCCTTATTAATCACCTCATACCAACAAATATACAAATCATCCACATAAATCTTTTATACACAATTTTAGGCCCATCTTTTGGAACTTTGGTTTTCCTGGATATAGCCACTATATTGTGATCACTGCAGCCAATGGGTACGGATACAGCTTTTGAACAAAGTTCTACAGTATTAATAAAGATGTGATCAATACATGTGGATGATCTTGTTCCTGTAGTGTTTGTAAAAACCATGGTGGGTTGATTAATAACCTCAACCAGATTACAGGCTCTGGATACAGTGAGAAGCTTCCTTCTGAGTGGACAGCTTGATGACAACCAGTCAATATTCAGGTCCCCAAGAAAGTAGTCCCCTCTGTTTACATCACATGCAGTATTAAGCATTTCACACATATTATTTAGATACTGACTGTTAGCACTTGGTGGCCTATAGCAACACCCCCAAAGAAAAGGCTTTAGATGTGCTAAGTGAACCTGCAACCACAACACTTCAGTAACACTTGACATAAGATATTCTCTCAGCATTACCAGGATGTGGCTCTGAATGTATACAGCAAAACTGCCCCCGTGAGCATTTCTGTCTCTTCTATAGATGATATATCCGTGTATTGCTACTGCTGTGTCATCAAATGAATTATCTAAGTGAGTCTCAGAAATGGCTAATATATGAATGTTATCTGATGTTAGCAAGTTATTGATTTCATGAACCTTATTTCCAAGGCTACATATATTATTATGGGCTATTTTCAGCCCTTTCCTGGGTCGCTTCTCTGAGATAGACATAATATGGAAAAGAGCAAACAAAGCAAGATAAAAAGATATATACATTCAGCAGTCCATTAATCAGGTGGTGTGTGTAAGTGTGTGCTGTGCTGTGGCGTTGAAGCTTCGAACTCTATAGGCTTGGCTCTCTCATCCCTTGCAGGCTGCCACTCGTCTGTCTGGTCATCTGTCTGGTTGTCTGTCTGGTTGTCTGTCTGCTCTGTGTAGTTCTTCATCTGTTCATCTTTACCGGCTGCCTTAGTGCCTGGCTTAGCCCTAAACGAGACGCACTCCGCTCGCCACCCACGTGCGTAGACACACACACACACACACACACACACACACACACACACACACACACACACACACACACACACACACACACACACACACACACACACACACACACACACACACACACACACACACACACACACACACACACACAATTCCAGCCAGCTCACCCGTGATACAAGTCAGTATTCGACTCCCATCCATGTGTGAGGATGTAGGGCAACAGTGGGTGCTGTTACCTCAAGTAGGATAAGGTTTTGCTGGGCGTTGGAGATGGTGGATGGGTGTACTGTCTCTGATTCCAAAGGTTGCATGTTTGAATCCAGCGATAGAAAGTTGTTTTTGAGATATTAGTTTTAAGCCTATCCCGAACCTTAACCCTAACCTTAAAAAATTTGGCGTTAATGACTAAACTTAACCTTAAACAATTCCAAATTTGACACTTGAGAAACATGGATGAAGGTGTAATTATGAAGTGAGACTGTGAGACCTAGTTGGCATATTCACACACACACACACACACACACACACACACACACACACACACACACACACACACACACACACACACACACACACACACACACACACACACACACACACACACACACACACTTGTTGTGCCCCAAATGGCAATTTATTCCCCATTTACTGTACTATACAGGGCTCTGGTCAACACTACTGTACTACACAGGCCTCTGGTCAACACTACTGTACTACACAGGGCTCTGGTCAACACTACTGTACTATACAGGGCTCTGGTCAACACTACTGTACTATACAGGGCTCTGGTCAACACTACTGTACTACACAGGGCTCTGGTCAACACTACTGTACTACACAGGGCTCTGGACAACACTACTGTACTACACAGGGCTCTGGTCAACACTACTGTACTACACAGGGCTCTGGACAACACTACTGTACTACACAGGGCTCTGGACAACACTACTGTACTATACAGGGCTCTGGTCAACACTACTGTACTACACAGGGCTCTGGTCAACACTACTGTACTACACAGGGCTCTGGTCAACACTACTGTAATACACAGGGCTCTGGTCAACACTACTGTACTACACAGGGCTCTGGACAACACTACTGTACTACACAGGGCTCTGGTCAACACTACTGTACTACACAGGGCTCTGGACAACACTACTGTACTACACAGGGCTCTGGTCAACACTACTGTACTACACAGGGCTCTGGACAACACTACTGTACTACACAGGGCTCTGGTCAACACTACTGTACTACACAGGGCTCTGGTCAACACTACTGTACTACACAGGGCTCTGGACAACACTACTGTACTACACAGGGCTCTGGACAACACTACTGTACTACACAGGGCTCTGGTCAACACTACTGTACTACACAGGGCTCTGGACAACACTACTGTACTACACAGGGCTCTGGACAACACTACTGTACTACACAGGGCTCTGGTCAACACTACTGTACTACACAGGGCTCTGGACAACACTACTGTACTATACAGGGCTCTGGTCAACACTACTGTACTATACAGGGCTCTGGTCAACACTACTGTACTACACAGGGCTCTGGTCAACACTACTGTACTACACAGGGCTCTGGACAACACTACTGTACTACACAGGGCTCTGGTCAACACTACTGTACTACACAGGGCAGTGATCATAAACTAGGTTCAGCCGCAGGATGATTATTTTCTTGGTCAGGGTGCTGGAACATAATTATACATTTCAAATTGAATGCCCGAAGCCCAAACAGATATAATATTTGATTAAAACATTAAACATTTCAAACCTTTCTTGCATTTGTATATGATCACAAATCAAATCAAATGTTATTGGTCACATACACATATTTATCAGATGTTATTGCGGGTGTAGTGAAATGCTTGTGTTCCTAGCTACAACAGTGCAGTAGAATCTAACTATTCACAACAATACACGTAAATCTTAAAGTAAAAGAATGGAATTAAGAAATATATAAATATTAGATTGAGCAATGTCGGAGTGGCATTGAGTAAAATACAGTAGAATAGAATACAGTATATACATATGAAATGAGTAAAGCAGTATGTGAACATTATTAAAGTGACTAGTGTTACACATGACCAGTGATTCCATGTCTATGTATATAGGGCAGCAGCCTCTAAGGTGCAGGGTTGAGTAACTGGGTGGTAGCCAGCTTGTGATGGCTATTTATTTTTTGAAAATTTTATTTCACCTTATTTAACCAGGTAGGCAAGTTGAGAACAAGTTCTCATTTATAATTGCGACCTGGCCAAGATAAAGCAAAGCAGTTCGACACATACAACAACACAGATTTACACATGGAGTAAAACAAACATACAGTCAATAATACAGTAGAAAAAAGTATATACAATGTGAGCAAATGAGGTGAGATAAGGGATGTAAAGGCAAAAAAAATAATTAAAAAGGCCATGGTGGCGAAGTAAATACAATATAGCAAGTAAAACACTAGAATGGTAGATTTGCAGTGGAAGAATGTGCAAAGTAAAGATAGAAATAATGGGGTGCAAAGGAGCAAAATAAATAAATAAATACAGCAGGGGGAGAGGTAGTTGTTTGGGCTAAATTATAGATGGGCTATGTACAGGTGCAGTAATCTGTGAGTTGTTCTGACAGCTGGTGCTTAAAGCTAGTGAGGGAAATAAGTGTTTCCAGTTTCAGAGATTTTTGTAGTTCATTCCAGTCATTGGCAGCAGAGAACTGGAAGGAGAGGCGGCCAAAGGAAGAATTGGTTTTGGGGGTGACCAGAGAGATATACCTGCTGGAGCGCGTGCTGGGTGCTGCTATGGTGACCAGTGACCTGGAGCCAGTGGGTTTGGCGACAAGTATGAAGCGAGGCCCAGCCAACGAGAGTGTACAGGTCGCAGTGGTGGGTAGTATATGGGGCTTTGGTGACAAAACGGATGGCACTGTGATAGACTGCATCCAATTTATTGAGTAGGGTATTGGAGGCTATTTTGTAAATGACATCGCCGAAGTCGAGGATCGGTAGGATGGTCAGTTTTACAAGGGTATGTTTGGCAGCATGAGTGAAGGATGCTTTGTTGCAAAATAGGAAGCCAATTCTAGATTTAACTTTGGATTGGAGATGTTTGATGTGAGTCTGGAAGGAGAGTTTACAGTCTAACCAGACACCTAGGTATTTGTAGTTGTCCACATACTCCAAGTCAGAACCGTCCAGAGTAGTGATGTTGGACGGGCGGGCAGGTGCAGGCAGCGATCGGTTGAAGAGCATGCATTTAGTTTTACTTGTATTTAAGAGCAATTGGAGGCCACGGAAGGAGAGTTGTATGGCATTGAAGCTCGTCTGGAGGGTTGTTAACACAGTGTCCAAAGAAGGGCCAGAAGTATACAGAATGGTGTCGTCTGCGTAGAGGTTGATCAGAGAATCACCAGCAGCAAGAGCGACATCATTGATGTATACAGAGAAGAGAGTCGGTCCAAGAATTGAACCCTGTGGCACCCCCATAGAGACTGCCAGAGGCCCGGTCAACAGGCCCTTCGATTTGACACAGGAGGCAATCATTTGAGAAACCAAGGCTATCGAGTCTGCCGATGAGGATGTGGTGATTGACAGAGTCGAAAGCCTTGGCCAGGTCAATGAATACGGCTGCACAGTATTGTTTCTTATCGATGGCGGTTAGGATATTGTTTAGGACCTTGAGTGTGGCTGAGGTGCACCCATGACCAGCTCTGAAACCAGATTGCATAGCGGAGACGGTATGGTGGGATTGGAAATGGTCGGTAATCTGTTTGTTGACTTGGCTTTCAAAGACCTTAGAAAGGCAGGGTAGGATAGATATAGGTCTGTAGCAGTTTGGGTCAAGAGTGTCCCCCCTTTTGAAGAGGGGGAGGACTGCAGCTGCTTTCCAATCTTTGGGAATCTCAGACGACACGAAAGAGACGTTGAACAGGCTAGTAATAGGGGTTGCAACAATTTCGGCAGATCATTTTAGAAAGAAAAGGTCCAGATTGTCTAGCCCGGCTGATTTGTAGGGGTCCAGATTTTGCAGCTCTTTCAGAACATCAGCTGACTGGATTTTTCTAACTGCCTGTGTATATTGGTTTCTAGCTTCCCTGAAAAGTTGTATATCACGGGGGCTGTTCGATGCTAATGCAGAACGCCATAGGATGTTTTTGTGTTGGTTAAGGGCAGTCAGGTCTGGAGAGAACCAAGGGCTATATCTGTTCCTGGTTCTAAATTTCTTGAATGGGGCATGCTTATTTAAGATGGTGAGGAAGGCATTTAAAAAAAATAACCAGGCATCCTCTACTGACGGGATGAGATCAATATCCTTCCAGGATACCCCGGCCAGGTCGATTAGAAAGGCCTGCTCGCTGAAGTGTTTCAGGGAGCGTTTGACAGTGATGAGTGGAGGTCGTTTGACCGCTGACCCATTACGGATGCAGGTAATAAGCTTAGATTGTATCAAGCTTAGATTGTAGGATGGCTGGGGTGTTAAGCATGTTCCAGTTTAGGTCGCCTAGCAGCACAAGCTCTGAAGATAGATGGGGGGCAATCAGTTCACATATGGTGTCCAGAGCACAGCTGGGGGCAGAGGGTGGTCTATAGCAGGCGGCAAAGGTGAGAGACTTGTTTTTCGAGAGGCGGATTTTTAAAAGTAGAAGTTCAAATTGCTTGGGTACAGACCTGGATAGTAGGACAGAACTCTGCAGGCTATCTCTGCAGTAGATTGCAACACCGCCCCCTTTGGCCGTTCTATCTTTTCTGAAAATGTTGTAGTTAGGGATGGAGATTTCAGAATTTTTGGTGGTCTTCCTAAGCCAGGATTCAGACACGGCTACAACATCCGGGTTGGCAGAGTGTGCTAAAGCAGTGAATAAAACAAACTTAGGGGGGAGGCTTCTAATGTTAACATGCATGAAACCAAGGCTATTACGGTTACAGAAGTCATCAATAGAGAGAGCCTGGGGAATAGGAGTGGAGCTAGGCACTGCAGGGCCTGGATTCACCTCTACATCACCAGAGGAACAGATGGAGGAGTAGGATAAGGGTAAGGCTAAAAGCTATGAGAATTGGTCGTCTAGAACGTCCGAAACAGAGAGTAAAAGGAGGTTTCTGTGGGCGATAAAATAGCTTTGAGTTATAATGTACAGACAAAAGTATGGTAGGATGTGAATAAAGTGGAGGTAAACTTAGGTATTGAGTGATGATGAGAGAGATATTGTCTTGAAACCAGGTGATGTCATCGCATGTGTGCGTGGTGGAACTGAAAGGTTGGATAAGGTATAATGAGCAGGGCTAGAGGCTCTACAGTGAAATAAGCCAATAAACACTAACCAGAACAGCAATGGACAAGGCATATTGACATTACGGAGAGGCATGTTTAGTCGAGTGATCATAAGGGTCCAGTGAGTAACGGTGATTCAGACAGCTAGCTGAGCCATCGGTAGCAAGCTAGCATAGGATGGAAGTCTGATTTTAGCCACCTTGTGCGTTTACGACAGTAGATTAGAGGGGTTCCGTGTGGTAGAGGGGATCAATCCAATTGGCAAAATAGATATAAAATAGATATATCTATTGTGGATTTCATATTTGAGGTATAATAATACTTTTTTTTAAATAATTGGTGAGGCGGGTTGCAGGAGAGTGTTTTGAAGTTGAGTTTTTGGAAAATAAAATATATAAAAGATATGCGAAGAAAGATGTAAATATATACACTGCTCAAAAAAATAAAGGGAACACTAAAATAACACATCCTAGATCTGAATGAATGAAATATTCTTATTAAATACTTTTTCCTTTACATAGTTGAATGTGCTGACAACAAAATCACACAAAAATTATCAATGGAAATCAAATTTATCAACCCATGGAGGTCTGGATTTGGAGTCACACTCAAAATTAAAGTGGAAAACCACACTACAGGCTGATCCAACTTTGATGTAATGTTCTTAAAACAAGTCAAAATGAGGCTCAGTAGTGTGTGTGGCCTCCACGTGCCTGTATGACCTCCTTACAACGCCTGGGCATGCTCCTGATGAGGTGGCGGATGGTCTCCTGAGGGATCTCCTCCCAGACATGGACTAAAGCATCCGCCAACTCCTGGACAGTCTGTGGTGTAACGTGGCGTTGGTGGATGGAGCGAGACATGATGTCCTAGATGTGCTCAATTGGATTCAGGTCTGGGGAACGGGCGGGCCAGTCCATAGCATCAATGCCTTCCTCTTGCAGGAACTGCTGACACACTCCAGCCACATGAGGTCCAGCATTGTCTTGCATTAGGAGGAACCCAGGTCCAACCGCACCAGCCTATGGTCTCACAAGGGGTCTGAGGATCTCATCTCGGTACCTAATGGCAGTCATGCTACCTCTGGCGAGCACATGGAGGGCTGTGCGGCCCCACAAAGAAAGGCCACCCCACACCATGACTGACCCACCGCCAAACCGGCCATGCTGGAGGATGTTGCAGGCAGCAAAACGTTCTCCACGGCGTCTCCAGACTCTGTCACGTCTGTCACATGTGCTCATGTGCTCAGTGTGTACCTGCTTTCATCTGTGAAGAGCACAGGGCGCCAGTGGCGAATTTGCCAATCTTGGTGTTCTCTGGCAAATGCCAAACGTCCACAGGTGGGGGTTGAGCTTACAGCCCAACACCGTGCAGGACGTTTGGCCCTCATACCACCCTCATGGAGTCTGTTTCTGTCCGTTTGAGCAGACACATGCACATTTGTGGCCTTCTGGAGGTCATTTTGCAGGGCTCTGGCAGTGTTCCTCCTTGCACAAAGGCGGAGGTAGCGGTCCTGCTGCTGGGTTGTTGCCCTCCTACGGCCTCCTCCACGTCTCCTGATGTACTGGCCTGTCTCCTGGTAGCGCCTCCATGCTCTGGACACTACGCTGACAGACACAGCAAACCTTCTTGCCACAGCTCGCATTGATGTACCATCCTCACTACCTGAGCCACTTGTGTGGGTTGTAGACTCCGTCTCATGCTACCACTAGAGTGAAAGCACCGCCAGCATTCAAAAGTGACCAAAACATCAGCCAGGAAGCATATGAACTGAGAAGTGGTCTGTGGTCACCACCTGCAGAACCACTCCTTTATTGGGGGTGTCTTGCTAATTGCCTATAATTTCCACCTGTTGTCTATTCCATTTGCACAACAGCATGTGAAATGTATTGTCAATCAGTGTTGCTTCCTAAGTGGACAGTTTGATTTCACAGAAGTGTGATTGACTTGGAGTTACATTGTGTTGTTTAAGTGTTCCCTTTATTTTTTTGAGAAGTATATATACACGGGACACGACAAGACGAGGACAAAGGATGTCTGACTGCTATGCCATCTTGGGACATCAAAAAGTAGTCATAGTCTGATGGCCTTGAGATGAAAGCTGTTTTTCAGTCTCTCTTTCCCAGCTTTGATGCATCTGTAATGACCTCGCCTTCTGGATGATAGAGGGGTGAACATTCCGTGGCTCAGGTGGATGATGTCCTTGATGATCTTTTTGGCCTTCCTGTGACATCGGGTGCTGTAGGTGTCCTGGAGGGCAGGCAGTGTGCCCCCGGTGATGCGTTGTGCAGACCGCACCACCTCTGGAGAGCCCTGCGGTTGCGTGTGGTGCAGTTGCCATACCAGGCTGTGAAACAGCCCAACAGGATTCTCTCAATTGTGCATCTGTAAATGTTTGTCAGGGTTTTAGGTGCCAAGACAAATTTCTTCATCCTACCGAGGTTGAAGAGGCACTGTTGCGCCTTCTTCACCACACTGTTTGTGTGGGTGGATCATTTCAGGTTGTCAGTGATGTGTACGCCGAGGAACTTGAAGCTTTCCACCTTCTCCACTGCTGTTCCTTCGATGTGGATAGGGGCGTGCTCCCTCTTCTGTTTCCTGAAGTCCAGGATCAGCTCCTTCATTTTGTTGACGTTGAGGGAGAGGTTATTTTCCTGGCTGAGTACGCACCCTTGTGGGGCCCCTGTGTTGAGGATCAGAGAAGTGGAGTTGTTGTTTCCTACCTCCACCCCCCGGGGGCGGCCCGTCAGGAAGTCCAGGACCCAGTTGCACAGGGTGGGGTTCAGACCCACGGCCCCGAGCTTAATGATGAGCTTGGAGGGTACTATGGTGTTGAAGACTGAGCTGTAGTCAATGAACAGCATTCTGACATAGGTGTTCCTCTTGTCCAGATGGGATAAGGCAGTGTGCAGTGCGATGGCGATTGCATCGTCTGTGGATCTATTGGGGTGGTAAGCAAATTGAAGTGGGTCTAGGGTATCAGGCAAGGTAGAGGTGATATGAGCCTTAACTAGCCTCTCAAAGCACTTCATGATGACAGAAGTGAGTGCTACGGGGAGATAGTAATTTAGTTAGGGTTAGTTACCTTTGTTTTCTTGGGTACAGGAACAATGGTGGACATCTTGAAGCAAGTGGGGCCTTAGACTGGGATAGGGAGAGATTGAATATGTCCATAAACACAGCAGCCAGCTGGTCTGCGCATGCTCTGAGGACGCTGCTAGGGATGCCGTCTGGGCAGATCTCTCAATTATTGCCTGGGAATCCTTTGTAACAGATTTCCAAAATTAAAATTACTTGGAGCTGTCCAAAAAATATTACTATGTCAAACAATAAATAAATAAAACATATTAATTTGTTTTGCTCAGGAAAAAAATCCGTTGGGGAACCCTGACATAGGGAATAGAGTGATATTAGGGGTTCAACATCTGTGTAGGACAATTAGAGGGAAGCTCAGCAGGGGAAAATCCTCTGTCTGTGTAGGACAATTAGAGGGAAGCTCAGCAGGGGAAAATCCTCTGTCTGTGTAGGACAATTAGAGGGAAGCTCAGCAGGGGAAAATCCTCTGTCTGTGTAGGACAATTAGAGGGAAGCTCAGCAGGGGAAAATCCTCTGTCTGTGTAGGACAACTAGAGGGAAGCTCAGCAGGGGAAAATCCTCTGTCTGTGTAGGACAATTAGAGGGAAACTCACCAGGGAAAATCCTGTCTGTGTAGAACAATTAGAGGGAAGCTCAGCAGGGGAAAATCCTCTGTCTGTGTAGGACAACTAGAGGGAAGCTCAGCAGGGAAAATCCTCTGTCTGTGTAGGACAATTAGATCGAAGATCAGCAGGGAAAATCCTCTGTCTGTGTAGGACAATTAGAGGGAAGCTCAGCAGGGGAAAATCCTCTGTCTGTGTAGGACAATTAGAGGGAAACTCACCAGGGAAAATCCTCTGTCTGTGTAGAACAATTAGAGGGAAGCTCAGCAGGGGAAAATCCTCTGTCTGTGTAGAACAACTAAAGGGAATCTCAGCAGGGGAAAATCCTCTGTCTGTGTAGGACAATTAGAGGGAAGCTCAGCAGGGGAAAATCCTCTGTCTGTGTAGAACAATTAGAGGGAAGCTCAGCAGGGGAAATGTTCTGTCTGTGTAGGACAATTAGAGGGAAGCTCAGCAGGGGAAAATCCTCTGTCTGTGTAGGACAACTAGAGGGAAGCTCAGCAGGGGAAAATCCTCTGTCTGTGTAGGACAATTAGAGGGAAGCTCAGCAGGGGAAATGTTCTGTCTGTGTAGGACAATTGGAGGGAAGCTCAGCAGGGGAAATCCTCTATCTGTGTAGGATATAAATACCTCAGAAAATACACCATCAATCCATACTGTAGTCTCCACATTTTAAAATCTATGACGTCTAAATTCTGCATTTAGCTTTAAACCCAATGGCGTCTAATCCAGCCAGTAAGGGCATTTAAATTGTTATTATTACCATCATCATGTACGTCCTGCAGACAAATGAAGTATGTTAACATGTGGACTAGGAAGACCAGCGGTCACTAAGGCAATCCTCACTCAGCAAAATGGAATCCAAATAAAGAGATATTGAATTTGATTCTACGAAGCCTCGTCTTCATTAAACAGACTAGACTAACAGGACAAATAGGGACATAAGTGGACAGAGATCTTGGAGATAAAGAGATATCTCAAAGATTTTCTGGATGGATATAACAGAGAGAGAGAGAGAGAGAGAGAGAGAGAGAGAGAGAGAGAGAGAGAGAGAGAGAGAGAGAGAGAGAGAGAGAGAGAGAGAGAGAGAGAGAGAGAGAGAGAGGAGAGAGAGAGAGAGAGAGAGAGAGAGAGAGAGAGAGAGAGAGAGAGAGAGAGAGAGAGAGAGAGAGAGAGAGAGAGAGAGAGAGAGAAATATCTTAATGTGATCTAATTTTAGCCCGTCATTAGGATCATGATGATCAAACAGAGACAGGAACTATTCAAAGGTCATGGGGTCCTTGTTATTCTTTGTGTGTGTGTGTGCGTGTGTCGTTATACTCAGCGGTATCACATGGCTATGGAAAGGGACTATAGACTAGCAGCCAACCAAACAAATGGAGGCAGACAGAAAGCTCTGTGGAACTGTGGAATGTCTGTCTGCTATTTGCATGGGGACAGTGTGTTTGTATTAGCTTGTCAAGCAGCCTCTTGCTTTGAACACAGATGGCCCATTTCCATACAGGATTTACTCGTGTTTTACCCAGAAAGCTCAGACTTATCTGATTCCATCTACGTGGGCCAACACACGTGTCTCTCTGGGCCAAGGCTCCGGCAGACCTGCTGTAACTTGAAGCCAATGCCCTGGCAACTGGTACTTTCAGTTGGCCGAGCTAGGATAGGCTCAGGTTGACTTTTAAGCTGGCTAACTGTGAACTTTAACAGCTTGTCACAAAGCAACTGTTTTGATTATGCAGAGGTTGTTGATTCTGCTCTTCAAAGGTCCTCAATGTCAGCTGTAGCTAAGGAAACACCATGTCTCTAGTATAACATCAGATATAGTTATAGAAACACCATGTCCCTAGTATAACATCAGATATAGTTATGGAAACACCATGTCTCTAGTATAACATCAGATATAGTTATAGAAACACCATGTCCCTAGTATAACATCAGATATGAAACACCATGTCTCTAGTATAACATCAGATATAGAAACACCATGTCCCTAGTATAACATCAGATATAGTTATAGAAACACCATGTATCTAGTATAACATCAGATATAGAAACACCATGTCTCTAGTATAACATCAGATATAGAAACACCATGTCCCTGGTATAACATCAGATATAGAAACACCATGTCCCTAGTATAACATCAGATATAGTTATAGAAACACCATGTGTAAGAGCTGTCGCTCTCCTCATCCTCAGATGAGGTGAGGAGAGAAGGATCTTCTGACCAAAATGCGGAGTCTGGGAAATATGCCATCTTTATTATATTTACAACGATGAAGATGGTACCACGAAACAAAAACAAAACACTTTCAAACTACAAAATAACAAAACGACGTAGAACGAAAACCTGAACATAAACTTACATAACTGAAACGTAAACTCACGAACAGGCAACAGACGACATCGAAACAAAACGAACAGCCAAACAGTCCCGTTTGTGAATATACATCGAAAACGACACGAAGACATCACAGGAGACAATCACCCACAAACACACAGTGATAATGCCCTACCTAAATATGACTCTTGATTAGAGGAAAATGCAAACCACCTGCCTCTAATCAAGAGCCATACCAGGCACACCGAAACCAACATAGAAACAGATAACATAGACTGCCCACCCAAAACACATGCCCTGACCATAAACACATAAAAAACAACATAAAACAGGTCAGGACTGTTACAGTACCCCCCCCTCAAGATGCGCACGCCGGGCGCACAAGCACAAAGTCCAGGGGAGGGTCCGGGTGGGCAGTTGACCACGGTGGTGGTTCCGGCTCAGGACGCTGTCCCCATACCACCATAGTCACTCCCCTCTTCTTTCTACCCCTTCTAATGCCCACCCTAACACTACCTTCCCCTAAATAAACAGCTAGCACCAGGACAAGGGGCAGCACCGGGACAAGGGGTAGCACCGGGACAAGGGGCAGCACCAGAACAAGGGGCAGCACCAGGACAAGGGGCAGCACCGGGACAAGGGGCAGCACCGGGACAAGGGGCAGCACCGGGACAAGGGGCAGCACCGGGACAAGGGGCAGCACCGGGACAAGGGGCAGCACCGGGACAAGGGGCAGCACCGGGACAAGGGGCAGCACCGGGACAAGGGGCAACACCGGGACAAGGGGCAGATCCCGGCTGAAGGACTCTGGCAGGTCCTGTTTGGACGGCTCTGGCAGGTCCATGCTGGCTGACGGCTCTCTACGCTCATGGCAGGCTGACGGCTCTTGACGCTCATGGCAGGCTGACGGCTCTCGACGCTCATGGCAGGCTGACGGCTCTCGACGCTCATGGCAGGCTGACGGCTCTCGACGCTCATGGCGCTCTGACGGCTCTGGCTGCTCATGGCTCTCTGACGGCTCTGGCTGCTCATGGCTCACTGACGGCTCTGGCTGCTCATGGCTCTTTGACGGCTCTGGCTGCTCATGGCTCTTTGACGGCTCTGGCTGCTCATGGCTCTCTGACGGCTCTGGCTGCTCATGGCTCGCTGGCGGCTCTGGCAGATCCTGTCTGGTTGGCGGCTCTGGCAGATCCTGTCTGGTTGGCGGCTCTGGCAGATCCTGTCTGGTTGGCGGCTCTGGCAGATCCTGTCTGGCTGACGGCTCTAGCGGCTCCTGTCTGGCTGACGGCTCTAGCGGCTCCTGTCTGGCGGATGGCTCTGTAGGCTCATGGCAGACGGGCGGCTTTGCAGGCTCATGGCAGACGGGCGGCTTTGCAGGCTCATGGCAGACGGATGGCTCAGACGGCGCTGGGGAGACGGATGGCTCAGATGGCGCTGGAGAGACGGATGGCTCAGATGGCGCTGGGGAGACGGATGGCTCAGATGGCGCTGGGGAGACAGATAGCTCTGTAGGGAGGAGAAGGAGAGACAGCCTGGTGCGTGGTCTAGGCACCGGCTGCGCTGGAGAGGAGGAAACAGCAGGAGAGAGAACCCGGAGAGACAGCCTGGTACGGGGGGCTGCCACCGGAGGACTGGTACATGGAGGTGGCACCGGATATACCGGACCGTGAAGGAGGACACGTGCTCTTGAGCACCGAGCCTCCCCAACCCTACCAGGTTGAATGAACCCCGTAGCCCTGCCAGTGCGGCGAGGTGGAATAGCCCGCACTGGGCTATGCAGGCGAACCGGGGACACCACCTGTAAGGCTGGTGCCATGTACACCGGCCCGAGGAGACGTACTGGAGACCAGCTACGTTGGGCCGGCTTCATGGCACCCGGCTCGATGCCCAACCTAGCCCTCCCAGTGCGGCAAGGTGGAATAGCCCGCACTGGGCTA
>NC_074673.1:7749497-7751997 GCF_029448725.1 Salvelinus fontinalis
ACCCGGCACAACCCTTTCCTCACCTGGCACAACCCTTTCCTCACCTGTCACAACCTTTTCCTCACCCGGTACAACCCTTTCCTCACCCGGCACAACCCTTTCCTCACCTGGCACAACCCTTTCCTCACCCGGCACAACCCTTTCCTCACCTGGCACAACCCTTTCCTCACCTGGCACAACCCTTTCCTCACCCGGCACAACCCTTTCCTCCCCCGGCACAACCCTTTCCTCACCCGGCACAACCCTTTCCTCACCTGGCACAACCCTTTCCTCACCTGGCACAACCCTTCTATAGAGGTCACCCAGGAATGAAATGAGACGCTCGGTGTTGTATGGCCCAATTAGCGGTTTGTGTAAACAGCAATCCATCAGAGGATATTGCAGAACACATTGTGATGTTGGCACCCCTCTGGCCCGGGACATCCACTGTGGCTCTTTCCCCAATCACATTCCTTCCTCGCCGCCGTGTTTTGGCCAAGTTAAAACCAGCCTCGTCCACAAAGATAAATATGTGGGGTGTTTGCCTGGCTTCAATCTCCATGACTCTCTCAAATAAATCCACAAGGCAACATAAGAGTTAGGCTGTTACGGTAGTTTACATTATACCTAAAAACATGCCATTGTGTGCTTCTGCCCTGTTTGGTTTTGTTCAAAACCAGTTCTGTATTTTATTGTCACGTTCCTGACCTGTTTTCTTTTGTCTTGTATTTATTTAGTTGGTCAGGGCGTGAGTTGGGTGGGTTTGTCTATGTGTGATTTTCTATGTTGGGATGTTTGTGTTCGGCCGGGTATGATTCTCAAGTTCGGCCGGGTATGATTCTCAATCAGAGGCAGCTGTCAATCGTTGTCCCTGATTGAGAATCATACTTAGGCAGCCTGGGTTTCACGTGTGTTTTGTGGGTGTTTTGTATCTCGTGTCAGTGTTCGTGCCACACTGGACTGTTTTCGGTTTTGTCACGTTTGTTGTTTTTTGTATTTGTAAGTGTTCAGTTTTGTTTTGATTAAATCAATATGAGCACTAACCACTCTGCGTATTGGTCCGATCCGTCTCGCCTCTACTCGTCCGAGGAGGAGGATTACGACTGCCGTTACATTTATAGTCATCTTACCTGGACATATTGGTCCTGAGTTGCTTGACTCGTTCAGAGTTCCTCTCAAAGGGGACAGTGTACAACTGCTTCATCCTGACTTGATGTTGTTTCAGGACTCTAGAAATAGTTGTAATGCTTACATTGTGAATATTTCCAAATGTAATGTTGTCTGCCAACACTCTGTCCCGAAAATCTGTGAGTTTTATGTCATTGTTTCTGATGACCATATCACCGATGGCAGTTTCCTGCACAGCAGTGAGACTCCTACCTCTCCCGCTTGTAGGAGGTAACCGTTGGGTCATAAGCAGAAATACAAAAACAATCACACACAAGTGGGTTTGGAGGCTTTGCTCAATTTACTTCTGTAATGTGCAGTTCAGTCAGATGCCCTTGCAGAATGCACATCTAACCTGTTGTTTTGCCGGAAATCTCTCAGAATAGATGTCACTGTTGAGCGTTGCAGATTTGCCTGCACTCTCAGACCAGCCTCTCTCATTGATGGAACATGATTTATTACATGATCAATTATAGCAGCCCTAATCTCATCTGAGACTACAGCTCTTGATCTTCCTCTCAGTCTTCTTCCTCCACACATACGTACTCCTCTCCCTCTCCCTCTCCCTTACCCACTCCCTCTACCTCTCCCTCACCCTCTCCCTCACCCACTCCCTCTCCCTCACCCACTCCCTCCCTCTCCCTCTCCATCACCCTCTCCCTCACCCACTCCCTCACCCACTCCCTCTCCCTCACCCTCTCCCTCTCCCTCTCCCTCTCCCTCTCCCTCACCCACTCCCTCTCCCTCACCCACTCCCACTCCCTTTCCCTCACCCTCTCCCTCTCCCTCTCCCAGCCACTCTTCTTCCTCTGTCAGCCACTTCTCTATCTCTGGCTGGGTCCATGTTTACATGTACATACTCCTCTCCCTCTCCCAGCCACTCTTCTTCCTCTGTCAGCCACTTCTCTCTATCTCTGGCTGGGTCCATGTTTACATGTACATACTCCTCTCCCTCTCCCAGCCACTCTTCTTCCTCTGTCAGCCACTTCTCTCTATCTCTGGCTGGGTCCATGTTTACATGTACATACTCCTCTCCCTCTCCCAGCCACTCTTCTTCCTCTGTCAGCCACTTCTCTATCTCTGGCTGGGTCCATGTTTACATGTACATACTCCTCTCCCTCTCCCAGGCACTCTTCTTCCTCTGTCAGCCACTTCTCTATCTCTGGCTGGGTCCATGTTTACATGTACATACTCCTCTCCCTCTCCCAGGCACTCTTCTTCCTCTGTCAGCCACTTCTCTCTGTCTCTGTCTGGGTCCATGTTCACATTACAGTGCAGCATTATTCCTAAGATGTCCCTTTTTGTATAGATGGTAATGAAATTGAAAGACTAACACCTGAGTAGGTGTTCAGCT
>NC_074673.1:7759497-7789497 GCF_029448725.1 Salvelinus fontinalis
GCTATGTCCCCACATCAACCATACATAAGGCTATGTCCCCACATCAACCATACATGATGCTATGTCCCCACATCAACCATACATGATGCTATGTCCCCACATTAACCATACATGATGCTATGTCCCCACATCAACCATACATAAGGCTATGTCCCTACATCAACCATACATAAGGCTATGTCCCCACATCAACCATACATAAGGCTATGTCCCCACATCAACCATACATAAGGCTATGTCCCCACATCAACCATACATGATGCTATGTCCCCACATCAACCATACATAAGGCTATGTCCCCACATCAACCATACATGATGCTATGTCCCCACATCAACCATACATAAGGCTATGTCCCCACATCAACCATACATGATGCTATGTCCCCACATCAACCATACATGATGCTATGTCCCCACATCAACCATACATAAGGCTATGTCCCCACATCAACCATACATAAGGCTATGTCCCCACATCAACCATACATAAGGTTATGTCCCCACATCAACCATACATAAGGCTATGTCCCCACATCAACCATACATAAGGCTATGTCCCCACATCAACCATACATAAGGCTATGTCCCCACATCAACCATTCATAAGGCTATGTCCCCACATCAACCATACATAAGGCTATGTCCCCACATCAACCATACATAAGGCTATGTCCCCACATCAACCATACATGATGCTATGTCCCCACATCAACCATACATACGGCTATGTCCCCACATCAACCATACATAAGGCTATGTCTCCACATCAACCATACTTAAGGCTATGTCCCCACATCAACCATACATAAGGCTATGTCCCCACATCAACCATACATAAGGTTATGTCCCCACATCAACCATACATGATGCTATGTCCCCACATCAACCATACATGATGCTATGTCCCCACATCAACCATACATAAGGCTATGTCCCCACATCAACCATACATAAGGCTATGTCCCCACATCAACCATACATAAGGCTATGTCCCCACATCAACCATACATAAGGCTATGTCCCCACATCAACCATACATAAGGCTATGTCCCCACATCAACCATTCATAAGGCTATGTCCCCACATCAACCATACATAAGGCTATGTCCCCACATCAACCATACATGAGGCTATGTCCCCACATCAACCATACATAAGGCTATGTCCCCACATCAACCATACATGAGGCTATGTCCCCACATCAACCATACATAAGGCTATGTCCCCACATCAACCATACATAAGGCTATGTCCAGAAATGACAGGTCCAGAGATGGGATGAGAGAAGGGGGCGTGGCTATGTATGTCAATCACAGTATGCAGGCAGAGAGAAGTACTGACCTAGAGAAAGAGGAGTTTGAGTATATGTGGCTTCAGCTCCGTCCTAAACGACTCCCCAGCTCAGTTTCAACTCTGGTAGTGGGAGTACTCTACCATCCACCATGGGCAAATGAGAAAACACTTCAGCAGAACACTGGATTATCTCATCCACACTGTCCATGTGATCAGGATGTCCTCTTCCCAAATGGGTCTCATCCTGTGTGGAGACTTCAATCACCTGCCCATCAAGATGCTGACATCCTCCCATCCAGACATGAAAGAAGTGGTCAAAGACAAAACCAGAGGGGAGAGTCCATCCTAGATCTGATCAACACCACCCACTGTACTTGCTCCTCTCGGATCCAGTGATCACAAATGTCTGTTGTTCTCCCCCACACAACAACCGAAGGGAGAAGTGAGGTGCAACGGAAAAAAAATACGTCTGGTAACCCAGAACAGAAAGGATGCCTCGGCCCGATGTATGGCCAGTAATGACTGGTCTGCCGTTTACAGTAAGATGTGGAGAGCATTGATACAAAGGTGAAGATGTTCAACTCCTGCATTCAAACTACACTTGATGTATGCACGCCAATCAGAAATAAGAATACAACAACACTGGACAAGCCCTGGATGACAGAACAAATAAAGGCCGACATCAGGAGATTTGTAGCAATTTGTCGTTGCTTCCTTGATAAGCATTGGCACTGTGTTTCTGTTTTTTTTTCTACAATTTCATTGATTTACCCAATCTGTTGAAAATCTGAAATCCAGGACCTAAAGAAGAAAAACCCCATGGAATGATGGGAGTTCCTTAACAAAGGACTGGGACGAAAGACAACATCAGGAGGGAGAATACAGGTGGAGGAAATTGAAGACGACGACATAGCTGATGTTTTGAATGGTTTCTTTGCTGAGGCATGGACAAGCACCCCACCTCTTACCATCTTCCCCCTGCCCATTCCTACAAGGCAATTTGAGCTGTGCAGCATTGGTTAGATCAAGCTCTGACCAGACTCAGCGAACACGTAAAGCGTGATGGCCCGATGGCATTCCAGCCTGGCTACTAAAAGAGCAGATCTAGCCCCTGTCATTACGCACATTGTTAACACCTCTTGCTGGCACGGGACTATTCCTGTTGCCTGGAAGATTTGCCAATGTGTGTCCCCATACCTAAAGTGTCAAACCCATGTACAACGAGTGACTGGAGGCCCATCTCTATAACTTCATGTCTTGGAAAAATCCAGAAGAGCTTCATCATAAAAAATACCAATGCCAGCAGTTTTATCTGAGTGCACGAATCAGTATGCCGACCGACCAAAGTCCAGCACTACTACCGCCCTTACGAAAGACACACACTCCTGGCTGACAGCTACAGACTTCAGAAAACCAGCAGGTGAGGGTGTTACTTGCTGATATGTCCAAAGCTTTATCGATGGAGTAGATCACGCAAAGCTCCTCCAACATTGATTTGATTTGATTTGATCTGTCTGACATTGAACTGTGTCCAAGGTTACTAACCTGGCTCCACAGCTACACCAGCGGAAGAAGTCAGACAGTGATGGTGAATGGTACATTGAGCCCTTGGTTAGAGGTCACCTCTGGTGTGCCACAAGGGGGCGTGGTTTCAATATATCTGTTTCTCCTTCACATGTCCACCTGAAAAGTTGTCTTCAGGGACACTCTGGACACTGGGTATGCAGACAATGTAGGGCTGTCCTGAGCCATACCATTAACCAGCATCCAAGAGGACACGTCCATGGTCTTGGAGGCAAAGCAGCTGGTTGAGTGAGCCACATTCAACATCATGCCCCTGAAAGGGAAAAAGTCTGTGGAAATTCAGATATGTTTTTCTAGAGATAATCCACAACCTGCAACACTAATCCTAGGTGGACAGGAAGTACCAGTGGTAACAACAACTAAGTATCTTGGTTTTCATCTAGACTCTAACCTCATCATTCACAGCACATCAACCTGCAACACTAATCCTCGGAGGACAGGAAGTACCAGTGGTAACAACAATTAAGTATCTTGGTTTTCATCTAGACTCTAAGCTCAGTGGTGACACACATGTGGAGCAGTTAGTGAGGAAGGCCGTAAAATGCAGTAAAATCAGCAGGCCCAACTAGACCGGGTGCAGAGGGCCTTGAGGGTCCTCTCCAGAGGAGCAGTCCAATCACAGCTCCCCTCACAGCAGAGGAGGGCCTTGAGGATCCTCTCCAGAGGAGCAGTCCAACCACAGCTCCCCTCACTGCAGAGGAGGGCCTTGAGGATCCTCTCCAGAGGAGCAGTCCAACCACAGCTCCCCTCACTGCAGAGGAGGGCCTTGAGGATCCTCTCCAGAGGAGCAGTCCAACCACAGCTCCCTTCACAGCAGAGGAGGGCCTTGAGGATCCTCTCCAGAGGAGCAGTCCAACCACAGCTCCCTTCACAGCAGAGGAGGGCCTTGAGGATCCTCTCCAGAGGAGCAGTCCAACCACAGCTCCTCTCACAGCAGAGGAGGGCCTTGGGGATCCTCTCCAGAGGTGCAGTCCAACCACAGCTCCCCCCCACAGCAGAGGAGGGCCTTGAGGATCCTCTCCAGAGGAGCAGTCCAACCACAGCTCCCTTCACAGCAGAGGAGGGCCTTGAGGATCCTCTCCAGAGGAGCAGTCCAACCACAGCTCCCCCCCCACAGCAGAGGAGGGCCTTGAGGATCCTCTCCAGAGGAGCAGTCCAACCACAGCTCCCCCCCACAGCAGAGGAGGGCCTTGAGGATCCTCTCCAGAGGAGCAGTCCAACCACAGCTCCCCCATCACAGCAGAGGAGGGCCTTGAGGATCCTCTCCAGAGGAGCAGTCCAACCACAGCTCCCCCCCACAGCAGAGGAGGGCCTTGAGGATCCTCTCCAGAGGCGCAGTCCAACCACAGCTCCCCTCACAGCAGAAGAGGGCCTTGAGGTTCCTCTCCAGAGGAACAGAAGGACATGCACACTCTTGACCATCCACTGAACGACCTGCTTCCTCCAAAAAGCGGTAACTGCACCACCTGGCTCCTGAGAAACAGCCACCAACTGTCCTGTATAACTGTCCTGTATAACTGTCTTGTATAACTGTCCTGTATAACTGTCTTGTATAACTGTCCTGTATAACTGTCTTGTATAACTGTCCTGTATAACTGTCCTGTATAACTGTCCTGTATAACTGTCCTGTATAACTGTCCTGTATAACTGTCCTGTATAACTGTCTTGTATAACAGTCCTGTACAACTGTCTTGTATAACTGTATTGTATAACTGTCCTGTATAACAGTCCTGTATAACTGTCTTGTATAACTGTCCTGTACAACTGTCTTGTATAACTGTCTTGTATAACAGTCCTGTATAACTGTCTTGTATAACTGTACTGTATAACTCTATTGTATAACTTACCTGTATAACTGTCTTGTATAACTGTCCTGTATAACTGTCCTGTATAACTGTCCTGTATAACTGTCCTGTATAACTGTCCTGTATAACTGTCTTGTATAACTGTCCTGTATAACTGTCCTGTATAACTGTCCTGTATAACTGTCCTGTATAACTGTCCTGTATAACTGTCCTGTTATACACACCACTCTACACACTGCTATCAGACAGTATAGTAACTCTACCCACTGCTATCAGACTGTATAGTAACTCTACCCACTGCTATCAGACTGTATAGTAACTCTACCCACTGCTATCAGACAGTATAGTAACTCTACCCACTGCTATCAGACAGCATAGTAACTCTACCCACTGCTATCAGACAGTATAGTAACTCTACCCACTGCTATCAGACTGTATAGTAACTCTACCCACTGCTATCAGACTGTATAGTAACTCTACCCACTGCTATCAGACTGTATAGTAACTCTACCCACTGCTATCAGACTGTATAGTAACTCTATTGTCACGAATCCCGCTTCCTGAGTCTGTGATTGCCTGTGTTTCTGTCCTGGAGTGTGTTTCCGGTGTCCTGGAACGCACCCTGTCTGGTTGCCGGGCGAATTAGCTTGTTGGGAGATTGATGTTCACCCGCACCTGTATCTCATCTGTAATCTGCACACCTGTCCTGATCATCACCTCTTCCCTTCAAAAGCTCTGACCTGACATCCATTCCCTGCCGGATCGTTAGCCATGAACAGTATGTTGTGCCATAGTATCAGACTCCAGTTGGATAGTATTTGTTTTGTTATTTTTGTTTACGTATTGCTTGCCTTGAACTTACCTCCGTTTGTTTTGCCTTCAGTTACTCACCCGGATCATTCACCCCATTCCCGCCTGGTCGACGGAGGATTCCGCTATTCCATTGGATTCACCTATTTACTCCCATCAATTCACCACCGCTGCCCGCTACGCCACCTGGATATATCTACTCATTCACATTTTCTTGTAAATAAATACTCACCTTCTTCCTACGCTCCTTGTCCTGGTCTGCTTCTGGGTTCAATTTTGAAAGAACGTGACAGAACGATCCGGCCAAGGATGAACCCAGCGGACCTGGACTCCGTTTGCCATGCCATTACCCAGCAGGGGAAGACATTGGGACAACACAAGACGGCGCTACAGGAGATAGCGAGTTCAATCCAGAATTTATCTGCTAGCTTGACACAAGTCCAGGATCAGCTCAGTTTGCCGGCGATTCATTCACCACCTGTTTCACCCATCTCACCTGCCGTGTCTGGAGCGGTTTCCTTCTGTGAACCCAAGGTACCGACGCCTGATAAATATGACGGGGATTTGGGAAGATGCCGTTCGTTTCTTATGCAGTGTGGGTTAGTGTTTGATCTGCAGCCCCATTCTTACGCCACTGACAAGGCTAGGATAGCCTTTGTTATTGAACTGCTGCGTGGAAGAGCTCTGGAATGGGCTTCAGCCATTTGGGAACGACAGGGAACCTGCACGGCTTCATATCAGGAGTTCACGGGAGAGATGAGAAAGCTTTTTGACCATCCAGTCCGAGGTAAGGACGCAGCTAAACGTTTGTTCTCCCTTCGCCAAGGAGCTCGCAGTGTGGCAGACTTTATGATCGAGTTCAGGACATTGGCTGTGGAGAGTGGTTGGAATGATGAGTCACTACAAGCGTTTTTTTACAAGGGGTTGTCGGAGCAACTCAAGGACGAGCTGATATCCTATCCAGAGCCTAGTGACCTTGACAGCTTGGTCACTTTATCTATTCGGGTAGATAATAGAATCCGAGAGAGAAGGAGGGAGAAGCAGTGGGGCCCATCTAATCAATCAGCGACTCGGTTACCATTCGGTTCAGGAAGTGAACCAGAACGTATTGATCGTTATTCTCCACACGGAAGTAGTGGAAGGGTCTTGCCACCAGATTCTGAACCTATGCAAGTGGGGCGACACGGGCTAACTAAGGAGGAGCGCCAACGTAGACGTGAGACCAACAGCTGTTCCTACTGTGGTAGCTCGGGACATTACATTTCCGCTTGTCCACAGCGCCCGTTAAACTGCCCGGCTCGCTAGTTTTGGGAGGAATTTTAGCGAGCCAGTTTCAATCTCTCAAGGATCTTGTCAGACCCCGTTTTCCTGCGACCCTTATGAATAAGGATCAGAGCTTAGACATGAACGCTTTTATCGATTCAGGTGCCGATGGCAGCTTTATGGATGCCGACTTGGTGGAACAGCTGGGGCTTTCCAAGGAGCAATTGCCGGAAGCCATTGAAGCAACCACTCTGAACGGCAGTAGTCTGGCACGGATCACTATGAGGACTGAACCGGTTAAGATGTTGGTGTCGGGGAATCATTCAGAGTTTATCTCCTTCTTCATTCTGTCCTCGCCCCAGGTTCCTCTGGTGCTTGGTTACCCCTGGCTGAAGGAACACAATCCCTCGTTTGATTGGGTGACGGGTAAGGTAACTAGTTGGAGCATTGAGTGTCATGCTAACTGCCTTAGGACTGCCTGTTCTCCTGCTGTTTCCAGTCAGGTCAGTGACTCTCTTCCTCCTGATTTGTCCCTGGTTCCAGAAACATATCACGAGTTGGGTGAAGTATTCAGTAAACAGAAGGCTCTGTCCCTTCCTCCCCACCGACCTTATGACTGTGCGATTAATCTGTTTCCTGGAGCTGCCTTTCCCAAGGGACGGTTATACAGTATCTCTCGACCGGAACGTGAGGCCTTGGAGACCTACATCAAGGAGTCTCTAGCTGCAGGTCTCATTCGGCCCTCGTCATCACCTCTGGGAGCAGGATTTTTTTTTTTGTGAGCAAGAAGGATGGCTCTCTTCGACAGTGTATTGATTATTGAGTATTGATTGGGTTTGAATGATATTACGGTGAAGAACAAGTATCCCCTGCCCTTGATGAGCTCGGCTTTCGATTCCTTACAGGGTGCTACGGTTTTTACGAAGCTTGATTTACGTAATGCTTATCATTTGGTTCGGATCAAACAGGGGGACGAGTGGTTGACTGGGTTTAATACTCCGATGGGACATTTTGAGTACCAGGTGATGCCGTTTGGACTGACCAACGCTCCGGCTGTGTTCCAAAATATGGTGAATGACGTTCTGAGAGATATGATTGGTATTTTTGTGTTCGTTTACCTGGATGATATCCTCATCTTCTCGAAGGAGCTTTCTAGCCACGTTCTGCATGTCAAGCAGGTCCTGCAGCGGTTATTGGAGAACCGTCTGTTCGTGAAGGCTGAGAAGTGTGATTTTCACGCCCACACGACGTCCTTCCTCGGGTACATCATATCCAGGGGAGAGATCAAGATGGACCAAGAGAAGGTTCGGGCGGTTCGGGATTGGGTCCAGCCCGGTACAAGATTGCAGCTCCAGAGATTCCTGGGGTTTGCGAATTTTTATCGGAGGTTTATCCGTGATTACAGCCGGGTGGCCGCTCCTTTAACTGTACTGACGTCTTGCACCAGAAAGTTCTGTTGGTCTCCTGAGGCAGACCGGGCATTTCATGATTTGAAGAGCCGATTCACCAACGCCCCGATTCTCTCTCAACCTGACACTTCCCGTCAGTTCGTTGTGGAGGTGGATGCTTCTGATGTGGGGGTGGGCGCCATCCTGTCCCAGCGTAGCTCCACTGACGGTAAACTCCATCCCTGCGCTTTCTACTCTTGTCGTCTTTCTCCAGCTGAAAGAAACTACGATGTGGGTAACCGGGAGCTTCTCGCTGTGAAGCTTGCCTTGGAGGAGTGGCGTCACTGGTTGGAGGGAGCGGAGCAACCGTTTGTGGTCTGGACTGACCACAAGAATCTGGCTTACGTGCAATCGGCTAAACGTCTCAACGCCCGTCAGGCCAGGTGGGCTTTGTTTTTTGGACGCTTCAATTTTTCCCTGACGTTCCGACCTGGGTCGAAGAACGGCAAGGCGGACGCCTTGTCCCGGATGTTCTCCAAGACGGAGGAGAGTGGGGCCAAGACTGAGACGATTCTTCCCCAGAACCTTGTCGTGGGAGCCGTTACATGGAGGATTGAGGAGGAGGTGATGGCGGCCCTTCGGACGCAGCCCGGTCCTGGTAACGGTCCACCCGGTCGGTTGTTCGTGCCTGAGTCGGTCCGTTCTGCTGTTCTTCAGTGGTCCCACGCCAGCAAGATAGCTTGTCACCCTGGCGTTGCTCGGACGATGGCGCTACTGCGCAGACGATTTTGGTGGCCTGCCATGGGAGAAGATACCCGGAGGTTTGTTGCCGCATGTCCTGTTTGTGCTCAGAACAAGAGTACCAATCGGCCCAGCTCTGGGCTTCTTCACCCTCTACCTATTCCCCGGCGACCTTGGTCGCATCTGGCCCTGGACTTTGTCACGGGGTTGCCCCCTTCTGATGGTAACACGGTTATTCTGACCATTGTGGACAGATTCAGCAAGTTTGCTCACTTTGTTCCCCTCTCCAAGCTGCCTTCTGCCACTGAGACGTCCGAGATCCTGGTTAGGGAGGTTTTCAGGGTTCACGGGTTGCCCTGTGACATTGTTTCTGACCGTGGTCCTCAGTTTACCTCTGCTGTCTGGAAATCCTTCTGTTTGGCCATTGGAGCTACAGTCAGTCTCACATCTGGATTTCACCCCCAATCTAATGGTCAAGCGGAGAGAGCCAACCAGAAGATGGAGTCCACGCTGCGCTGTCTTGTTTCCTCTGATCCCACCTCTTGGACCTCTCAATTACCCTGGGTCGAGTATGCTCATAATACTCTCCCTTCATCTGCCACTGGGATGTCTCCCTTCCAGTGCCTGTACGGTTACCAACCTCCCTTGTTTCCTTCTCAGGAGCGGGATCTCTCGGTTCCTTCTGTCCAGACCCACATTCGTCGTTGCCACCGCACCTGGCATCGGGCCAGGAAGGCCCTCCTTAAGGTTTCGGACCGGTATCAGATCCAGGCGAATCGTCGCCGTATTCCTGCCCCCGCTTATACCGTCGGAGATAGGGTTTGGTTGGCTACACGGGATCTTCCTCTACGGACTGAGTCGAGGAAACTGTCACCGAAGTTCATTGGTCCGTTTGTAGTGGAGAGGATCATTAATCCTGTTGTGGTCCGACTCAAGTTGTCTGCTACACTAAGAGTACATCCCACCTTTCATGTCTCCTGCCTCAAGCCGGTTCTCCTCAGTCCGCTGTTGCCCCCTCCTCCTCGTCCTCCTCCTCCTCGGATGATCGGAGGTGGTCCTGTCTACACGGTGCGCCGCATCATGGACTCCAGACGGCGGGGTCGAGGGTACCAGTATTTAGTGGATTGGGAAGGATATGGTCCAGAGGAGAGGAGTTGGATTCCTCGGCGTCAGATCCTTGATGACGACCTGCTTCGTGACTTCTACCGCCTCCACCCTGGCGCTCCAGGTAGTCCGCCCGGTGGCGTTCGTCGGAGGGGGGGGTACTGTCACAAATCCCGCTTCCTGAGTCTGTGTTTGCCTGTGTTTCTGTCCTGGAGTGTGTTTCCGGTGTCCTGGAACGCACCCTGTCTGGTTGCCGGGCGAATTAGCTTGTTGGAAGATTGATGTTCACCCGCACCTGTATCTCATCTGTAATCTGCACACCTGTCCTGATCATCACATCTTCCCTTCAAAAGCTCTGACCTGACATCCATTCCCTGCCGGATCGTTAGCCATGAACAGTATGTTGTGCCATATTATCAGACTCCAGTTGGATAGTATTTGTATTTGTTTTGTTTTACGTATTGCTTGCCTTGAACTTACCTCCGTTTGTTTTGCCTTCAGTTACTCACCCGGATCATTCACCCCATTCCCGCCTGGTCGACGGAGGATTCCGCTATTCCATTGGATTCACCTATTTACTCCCATCAATTCATTACCGCTGCCCGCTACGCCACCTGGATATATCTACTCATTCACATTTTCTTGTAAATAAATACTCACCTTCTTCCTACGCTCCTTGTCCTGGTCTGCTTCTGGGTTCAATTTTGAAAGAACGTGACATCTATCCACTGCTATCAGACTGTATAGTAACTCTACCCACTGCTATCAGACTGTATAGTAACTCTACCCACTGCTATCAGACTGTATAGTAACTCTACCCACTGCTATCAGACTGTATAGTAACTCTACCCACTGCTATCAGACTGTATAGTAACTCTACCCACTGCTATCAGACTGTATAGTAACTCTACCCACTGCTATCAGACTGTATAGTAACTCTACCCACTGCTATCAGACTGTATAGTAACTCTACCCACTGCTATCAGACTGTATAGTAACTCTACCCACTGCTATCAGACTGTATAGTAACTCTACCCACTGCTATCAGACTGTATAGTAACTCTACCCACTGTATAGTAACTCTACCCACTGCTATCAGACAGTATAGTAACTCTACCCACTGCTATCAGACTGTATAGTAACTCTACCCACTGCTATCAGACTGTATAGTAACTCTACCCAATGCTATCAGACTGTATAGTAACTCTACCCAATGCTATCAGACTGTATAGTAACTCTAGCTCTTAAATGGTTTCTCAGAAATTCTCTTTTTTACAATCACACTAACATTTAAATTTCCATCATGAAAAATGTCCTGTAATGTTTCAAGTGTTCTGTATTCTATTCGTGTCACGTATTATGCGTATTATGCACACGGTCCCGTGTGGCTCAGTTGGTAGAGCATGGCGCTTGCAACACCAGGGTTGTGGGTTCAATTCCCACGGGGGGACCAGGGTTCAATTCCCATTGGGGGACAAGGATGAATATGTATGAACTTTCCAATTTTTAAGTCGCTCTGGATAAGAGCGTCTGTTAAATGTAAATTATGGATTTTACATGACTTTTTTGGCATTCTTAGTAGTGCAAATTCTGCATTTCTTCAGTTCTAACTGTGAGCAAGACTAAATCAAGTCAAATTCAAACTCAGTTACAGTCATTAACCCTCGACATAACATAAAAGTAGTACAACCAACTCAGCTAGATAGTTAGCCAGTTAGCTAGTTAGCCAGTTAGCTAGTTAGCCAGTTAGCTAGTTAGCCAGCTAGCCAGTTAGCCAGTTAGCTAGTTAGCCAGCTAGCCAGTTAGCCAGTTAGCTAGTTAGCCAGCTAGCCAGTTAGCCAGTTAGCTTGGGTGCTTGACTGCCGTTGTGAGGCCAGAACGCTCGGATCAGCCCTACTCCTCGACCAGAGCGTTCAGTATTCTGAACGCTCTGAGAGCGAAACGCTCTGAATATACGAACGGACAATCTGACAACACTCTGAATTTACTAACGGACAATCTGACAACACTCTGAATTTACTAACGGACAATCTGACAACTCTCCAGAATGAATTTACAAACACACACTGAATGTTTTCTGGACGTAATTCAAGTCAGAGGTAATAAGGGACAAAAAGAGAAGTGCTGGGGAAGAAGTGTTCTACATTTTAGATGTTGTGGAAGAGAGTGTCTCTGCCTCTTTCTCTTTCTTTCACGGGTTCTATCTTTCATGATCAGCCTAATCTTCCCTGAATAAGTCTGCCTCCTCTCTTTCCGCCTCCTTCACTCTTCAATCTTCCATTTCACAACGATTTGAATGAATGGAGAAAAAGGAGCCCAAGATGGAACATTGAAATGCACACTTCTCTTTCATGGAGGCACCTGGCTGTCATGACATCCCAATTCCATTAGTCATCTCTCCATCTCACCACCTCTCGCTCTCTCTCTATCTCTACCTCTACCTCTCTCCATCTCACCACCTCCCTCTCTCGCTCTCTACCTCTCTACATATCTCTTGCTTTCTCCATCTCTCCACCCCCCCTCTCTCTCTTTCTCTCCATCTCTCCATCTTCCTCTCTCTCTCCATCTCCATATCTCAGCCTCTGGAGAGGGCACAGACAGCCTGCAGCCTTCTGCCTAATGGTACACATCTGACATGAAATATCTGACACATACTCACACACATATATATATCACTATAGATAATTCATAATGGTACACATCTGACATGATGTCAACACACCTGGATAACACACACACACACACACACACACACACACACACACACACACACACACACACACACACACACACACACACACACACACACACACACACACACACACACACATACACACACAGACACACACACACACACACACACAGTTGAAGTCGGAAGTGTACATACACCTTAGCCAAATACCTTTAAACTAAGTTTTTCACAATTCCTGACATTTAATTCTAGTACAAATTCCCTGTCTTAGGTCAGTTAGGATCACCACTTTATTTTAAGAATGTGAAATGTCAGAATAATAGTATAGAGAATGATTTTCAGCTTTTATTTCGCTCATCACATTCCCAGTTGGTCAGAAGATTACATACACTCAATTAGTATTTGGTAGCATTGCCTTAAAATGTTTAACTTGGGTTAACTTTGACCCAAGTTTAACTTGGGTCAAACGTTTCGGGCAGCCTTCCACAAGCTTCCCACAATAAGTTGGGTAAATTTTGGCCCATTCCTCCTGACAAAGCTGGTGTAACTGAGTCAGGTTTGTAGGCCTCCTTGCTCGCACACACTTTTTCAGTTCTGCCCACAAATTTTCCATAGGATTGAGGTCAGGGCTTTGTGATGGCCACTCCAATACCTTGACTTTGTTGTCCTTATGCCATTTTGCCACAACTTTGGAAGTATGCTTGGGGTCATTGTTCATTTGGAAGACCCATTTGCAACCAAGCTTTAACTTCCTGACTGATGTCTTGAGATGTTGCTTCAATATATCCACATAATTTTCCTACTTCATGATGCCATCTATTTTGTGAAGTGCACCAGTCCCTCCTGCAGCAAAGCACCCCCACAACATGATGCTGCCACCCCCGTGCTTCACGGTAGGGATGGTGTTCTTCGGCTTGCAAGCATCCCCCTCTTTCCACCAAACATAACGATGGTCATTATGGCCAAACAGTTCTATTTTTGTTTCATCAGACCAGAGGACATTTCTCCAAAAAGCACGATCTTTGTCCCCATGTGCAGTTGCAAGCCGTGGTCTGGCTTTTTTATGGAGGTTTTGGAGCGGTGGCGTCTTCCTTGCTGAGGGGCCTTTCAGGTTATGTCGATATAGGACTCGTTTTACTGTGGATATAGATACTTTTGTACCTGTTTCCTCCAGCATCTTCACAAGGTCCTTTGCTGTTGTTTTGGGATTGATTTGCACTTTTCGCACCAAAGTACATTCATCTCTAGGAGACAGAACGCGTCTCCTTCCTGAGCGGTATGACGGCTGCGTGGTCCCATGGTGTTTATACTTGCGTACTATTGTTTGTGCAGATGAACGTGATACCTTCAGGCGTTTGGAAATTGCTCCCAAAGATGAACCAGACTTGTGGTGGTCTACAAAGGTCTTGGCTGATTTCTTTTGATTTTCCCATGCTGTCAAGCAAAGAGGCACTGAGTTTGAAGGTAGGCCTTGAAATACATCCACAGGTACACCCCCAATTGACTGAAATTCTGTCAATTAGCCTATCAGGAGCTTCTAAAGCGATGACATAATTTTCTGGAATTTTCCAAGCTGTTTAAAAGCACAGTCAACTTAGTGTATGTAAACTTCTGACCCACTGTAATTGTGATACAGTGAATTATAAGTGAAATAATCTGTCTGTAAACAATTGTTGGAAAAATTACTTGTGTCATGCACAAAGCAGATGTCCTAACCGACTTGCCAAAACTATAGTTTGTTAACAAGTAATTTGTGGAGTGGTTGAAAAATGAGTTTAATTGACTCCAATCTAAGTGTATGTAAACTTCTGACTTCAACTGTATCTTTCACTCTAGATAATTCATAACAGTTAACATCTGACATGATGTCAACACTCCTGGATAACACACACACACACACACACACAAAGACACACACACTTCTCATATTCTCTTAGATCACACATCAGATAGGGTTTCAGCACGTAAGGAAGAGGACCGTATATAATCAATACTCAAACCAGAAAATTCAGCCAATACGAGACGAACAGTACAACTCACACACAAAACACTATGTATAAGCAAAAAACACCCAGAACACTCGGAGAATACGTGATACGCTACCTTTGAGAGAGAAAAAAGAGAGAGAGAAAATAATCTTCCTTGTATGTGTATGCCAGGGGTGTCGTAAGTTAACCAACAGCATGGCAACATCCCAAATGGCACCCTATTCCCTATATAGTGCGCTACTTTGGACAAGAGCCTTATTGGGTGTAATGCACAATATATGGGAAGAGGGACCAGAGCCCTGGTCTAAATTAATGCACTATATATGGAATAGGGACCAGAGCACTGGTCTAAAGTAGCGCACTATATAGGGAATAGGGACCAGAGCACTGGTCTAAAGTAGTGCACTATATAGGGAATAGGGACCAGAGCACTGGTCTAAAGTAGTGCACTATATAGGGAATAGGGACCAGATCCCTGGTCTAAAGTAGTGCACTATATAGGGAATAGGGACCAGAGCACTGGTCTAAAGTAGTGCACTATATAGGGAAGAGGGACCAGAGCCCTAGTCTAAAGTAGTGCACTATATAGGGAATAGGGACCAGAGCCCTGGTCTAAAGTAGTGCACTATATAGGGAATAGGGACCAGATCCCTGGTCTAAAGTAGTGCACTATATAGGGAATAGGGACCAGAGCACTGGTCTAAAGTAGTGCACTATATAGGGAATAGGGTTCTGGTCTAAAGTAGTGCACTATATAGGGAATAGGGTTCCATTAGGGATGTACACCTTGAGTAGCAGATTGTCAAGAACACATTATTCGTTATCTCAGGCAAAAGCTAAAGGAAGTCAGGCCCTTCAGATCTTCCCTGTACATTTCAATTCCATCAAACATGGATTGGAGCTGGTGACTTCAAACACTCCAACCATGAAGTTAATGTTTTGCATGCAGGACTTTCATTTGATATGCCGGAAGGGGTTCTGATATATCCAGAGCTAAGCAATAATGATCATGTTATGTACTACTACTACAGTAAATTATGGTTAAACACTACAACTACAATACTGATGATGTTATATACTACTACTACAATACTGATGATGTTATATACTACGACTACAATACTGATGATGTTATATACTACGACTACAATACTGATGATGTTATATACTACGACTACAATACTGATGATGTTATATACTACTACTACAATAATGATGATGTTATATACTACAACTACAATACTGATGATGTTATATACTACGACTACAATACTGATGATGTTATATACTACGACTACAATACTGATGATGTTATATACTACTACTACAATACTGATGATGTTATATACTACTACTACAATACTGATGATGTTATATACTACGACTACAATACTGATGATGTTATATACTACGACTACAATACTGATGATGTTATATACTACGACTACAATACTGATGATGTTATATACTACGACTACAATACTGATGATGTTATATACTACGACTACAATAATGAGAACGTTATATACTACTACTACAGTAATAAGTAGGGTTATATACTACTACAGTAGTATTTATGGTTATATACTACTACTACAATAATAAGTATGGTTATATACTACTACAGTAGTATTTATGGTTATATAGTACTACTACAATAATAAGTATGGTTATATACTACTACTACAATAATGTTGATGTTAGATACTACTACTACAATAATGACGATGGTTATATACTACTACTACTACAATAATGATGATGTTTATATACTACTGCTACTACAGTAATGGTGATGTTTAAACACGCCATTACTACAATAATGATGATGGTTATAAACTACTACTACTACTACAATAATGATGATGATTATATACTACTACTACAATAATACGTACGGTTCTATACTACTACAACTACAATATTAATTATGGTTATATACTACAGTAGTATTTATGGATATATACTACTTCTACAATAATAATTATTGTTATATAGAACTACTACAATAGTAATTATGGTTATATACTAATACTAAAATTATACATATGGTTATATACTACTATTACAATAATGATGATGGTTATATACTACAACTACAGTAATAATTATGGTCATATACTACTACTACAATAATAGTTATGGTTGTATACTACTACTATATTAGTTATTGTGGTTATATACTACTTCTACAATAATTATTGCTGTTATATATTACTAATATCAATAGTAATGATGGTTATATACTATTACTACAATTATAATTATGGGTATATACTACTACTAAAATAATAATGATGGTTATATACTACTACTACTACTACAATAATGATGATGGTTATATACTACTACTACAATAATAATTATGGTTGTATACTACATCTACTACAATAATGAAGATGGTTATACAGCACTACTACAATAGTAATTATGCTTATATACTAATAATACAATTTTAATCATTGTTATAAACTACTATTACAATAATGATGATGGTTATATACTACTACAATAATAGTAATTATGGTTATAAACTACTACTACAATAATGATGATGGTTATATACTACTATTACAATAATAAGTATGGTTATATACTACATCTACTACAATAATGATGTTAGTTATATACTACTACTACAATAATAAGTATGGTTATATATTACTTCTACAATAATATGGTTATACACTACTTCTACAAAAATAATGATGATGGTTATATACTACTATAATAATAATTATGGTTATATACTACTACTACAATAATGATGATGGTTATATACTACTATAATAATAATTATGGTTATATACTACTACTACAATAATGATGATGGTTATATACTACTATAATAATAATTATGGTTATATACTACTACTACAATAATGATGATGGTTATATACTACTATAATAATAATTATGGTTATATACTACTACTACAATAATGATGGTGGTTATATACTACTATAATAATAATTATGGTTATATACTACTACTACAATAATGATGATGGTTATATACTACTATAATAATAATTATGGTTATATACTACTACTACAATAATGATGATGGTTATATACTACTATAATAATAATTATGGTTATATACTACTACTACTACAATAATGATGATGGTTATATACTACTATAATAATAATTATGGTTATATACTACTACTACTACAATAATGATGATGGTTATATACTACTATAATAATAATTATGGTTATATACTACTACTACAATAATGATGATGGTTATATACTACTATAATAATAATTATGGTTATATACTACTACTACTACAATAATAACTATATCCCAATCATATTGGGATATGTTCTCGTTTCTCAGACACCGTGTTTAATAAAAATAGACCAAAGCTATTTCAATAGAGACTTTTTCGTTTTTGCCCTAGCACTAACAAACCTGATTCAAATCAAAGGCTTAATGATGAGCTAATTAGTTGAATAAAATGAGTTAGTGCTTGGGCAAAAACTGAAATATGCCCCCCCTTTGGATCCCCAGGACCAGGATTGGGAAACTGCATTCATGTGTTGGTGGTTGCGTCAAGACACAAAGTTGAACCCTGACCTCTACGTGTGCCTCAGATGGACTCAGAGTGGCTGGTGTGGCCAGGTGTGCAGTGTGGCGTGCGTGTCCCTTCCATTTTCCACTAGCCCTGTCCTTCCCCTCTCTCCTCTCCCGCTCTCTCTCCTCTCCTCTCTCTCCTCTCTCCCTCTCCCTCTCCCTCTCTCGCCTCAATCCTCTCTCTCCTCTCTCTCCCCCTCTCCCCTCTCTTCTCTCCTCTCTCTCCTCTCTCTCCTCTCCTTCCTTATGGGTTTCGCTTGACTTTGGTCATTTTCACAGCTGTCCTCGTTTCTGCGGTGCACTCCATTGCACCTTAAATTACTTCAGTGATCTGAAGCACCAAAAAGAAATCCCTGCGCAGCTCGTTCACCCTGACCGTTGCAATACCGTAGCAAGTAAACAAACCATTACCACATCACCCTGACTGTGGAGCAGCTAGAGAGGGATATAATGTGTCAAGAAAACTCATAATACACTCAATCTAGATACTAGATACACTGTATAAATCCAGTACTGTATGGTACTAGATACACTGTACTGTATAAACCCAGTCTCTCATGGTACTAGATACACTGTACTGTATAAACCCAGTCTCTCATGGTACTAGATACACTGTACTGTATAAACCCAGTCTCTCATGGTACTAGATACACTGTACTGTATAAACCCAGTCTCTCATGGTACTAGATACACTGTACTGTATAAACCCAGTCTCTCATGGTACTAGATACACTGTACTGTATAAACCCAGTCTCTCATGGTACTAGATACATTGTATATTGTAAAATGTTCTGTAGGTTTTGGTTCTATCTCAACTGGAGAGGGCTGTACTGTATTGTACGTAGCAAGAAACCACATATACACTTCAAATCAGAGCCTGCCCCCTATGCACTATAGATCTAAATCATCTGGTAATAGCTCCTCCATTTTGGATCGTGCGATAGACTCAGATTCTGTTGGTACTGTATATAATCCCATTTCCCCATATTGAATAGACTGTCATAAATATTTCTAGATATCCCTGACCTTTAAAGATTTCAAGATCCACTCCATACCACCATATGAATTTCATATTTGGCAAGAATTGAACTTATAAAGGGTTTCTCGAGGGTAGTGAAACCTTGGGCAGCAACCTGCTCCATCTCAACAGTATAGAGGCATTTTATCCTCTTCTTCTGTGGTATATCCCAGAGCACCACAGCTTGTCTTCTTCTATGTTATATCCCAGAACACCACAGTTTGCCTTCTTCTGTGGTATGTCCCAGAACACCACAGCTTGTCTTCTTCTGTGGTATGTCCCAGAGCACCACAGCTTGTCTTCTTCTGTGGTATGTCCCAGAGCACCACAGCTTGACTTCTTCTGTGGTATGTCCCAGAGCACCACAGCTTGTCTTCTTCTGTGGTATGTCCCAGAACACCACAGCTTGTCTTCTTCTGTGGTATGTCCCAGAACACCACAGCTTGTCTTCTTCTGTGGTATGTCCCAGAACACCACAGCTTGTCTTCTTCTGTGGTATGTCCCAGAGCACCACAGCTTGTCTTCTTCTGTGGTATGTCCCAGAACACCACAGCTTGTCTTCTTCTGTGGTATGTCCCAGAACACCACAGCTTGTCTTCTTCTGTGGTATGTCCCAGAACACCACAGCTTGTCTTCTTCTGTGGTATATCCCAGAACACCACAGCTTGTCTTCTTCTGTGGTATGTCCCAGAGCACCACAGCTTGTCTTCTTCTGTGGTATGTCCCAGAGCACCACAGCTTGTCTTCTTCTGTGGTATGTCCCAGAGCACCACAGCTTGTCTTCTTCTGTGGTATGTCCCAGAGCACCACAGCTTGTCTTCTGTGGTATGTCCTAGAGCACCACAGCTTGTCTTCTTCTGTGGTATATCAAAGAGCACCACAGCTTGTCTTCTTCTGTGGTATGTCCCAGAACACCACAGCTTGTCTTCTCTGTGGTATGTCCCAGAGCACCACAGCTTGTCTTCTTCTGTGGTATATCAAAGAGCACCACAGCTTGTCTTCTTCTGTGGTATGTCCCAGAACACCACAGCTTGTCTTCTCTGTGGTATGTCCCAGAACACCACAGCTTGTCTTCTTCTGTGGTATGTCCCAGAGCACCACAGCATGTCTTCTTTTGTGGTATATCAAAGAGCAGCACAGAGATTATACTCCATAAATATGAGGGATAAGTATGGGCCTACTCAGACTAGCTGAGAAGAAGCTATAGTGAGTTAGACTAGGCATCCAGTTGTGGGGGTTACGTCCCCCCAGTCACAGAGATTTCTCTCTCTGCCCTCTCTGTCCTCTCCCTCTCTCTCTGCCCTCTCCCTCTCTCCTGTCCACTCTCTCCTTATATGTTTACATTGCCAAAGCAAATTAAATAGATAAACTAAAAGAAATAAGCAATACAAATGAACAGTAAAAATTACACTCACAAAAGTTCCAAAAGAATAAAGATATTTGTCTATATACAGTGTTGTAATGATGTGCAAATAGTTAAAGTACAAAAGGGAAAATAAATAAACATACATATGGGTTGTATTTACAATGGTGTTTGCTCTTCACTGGTTGACCTTTTCTTGTGGCAACAGGTCACACATCTTGCTGCTGTGATGGCACACTGTGGTATTTCACCCAGTAGATATGTGAGTTTATCAAGATCTGTGTAAACTGGGGGAAATATGTGTCTTTAATATGGTCATACATTTGGCAGGAGGTTAGGAAGTGCAGCTCAGTTTCCACCTCATTTTGTGGGCAGTGTGCACATAGCCTGTCTTCTCTTGAGAGCCAGGTCTGCCTACGGCGGCCTTTCTCAATAGCAAGGCTATGCTCACTGAGTCTGTACATAGTCAAAGCTTCCCTTAATTTTGGGTCAGTAACAGTGGTCAGGTATTCTGTGTACTGCCGCTTTAGGGCAAAACAGCATTATAGTTTGCTCTCTCTCTCTCTCTGTCCTCTCCCTCTGTCCTCTCCCTCTGTCCTCTCCCTCTCTGTCCTCTCTCTCTGTCCTCTATCTCTGTCATCTCTCTCTCTCCTCCACCTCTCCTCCTCTCCCCCGGTGTCTGCATGTCTGCTTAAGCACGATCAATGACCCATCAGCACGGGGAGAGGAGTGTCCAGACACTGCCCTGTCTTTACCTCCACAGGATCCAAGGAGGAGGAGGAGGAGGAGGAGGAGGGAGGAATAGGATGCAGTAATTGACTATAGAGTGTTTATGGTGAGGAGGTAATTGTGACAAAAATCAAACAGATCTGATTATGGGGTTTGTTTCAATTGCTAGTAGCTGCTCTGCTGCTACCTCCTCCTGGAATTGGTTTGCTTATTACTACTTCCCAAATGGCACCATGTTCCCTATGTAGTGCACTACATTTGACCAGGGCCCATAGGGAATAGGGTGCCATTTGGCCAGGGCCCATAGGGAATAGGGTGCCATTTGGCCAGGGTCCATAGGGAATAGGGTGCCATTTGACCAGGGCCCATAGAGAATAGGGTGCCATTTGACCAGGGCCCGTAGGGAATAGGGTGCCATTTGACCAGGGCCCATAGGGAATAGGGTGCCATTTGACCAGGGCCCATAGGGAATAGGGTGCCATTTGACCAGGGCCCATAGGAAATAGGGTGCCATTTGGCCAGGGCCCATAGGGAATAGGGTGCCATTTGACCAGGGCCCATGGGTAATAGGGTGCCATTTGACCAGGGCCCATAGGGAATAGGGTGCCATTTGACCAGGGCCCATAGGGAATAGGGTGCCATTTGACCAGGGCCCATATGGAATAGGGTGCCATTTGACCAGGGCCCATAGAGAATAGGGTGCCATTTGGCCAGGGCCCATAGGAAATAGGGTGCCATTTGACCAGGGCCCATAGAGAATAGGGTGCCATTTGGCCAGGGCCCATAGGAAATAGGGTGCCATTTGACCAGGGCCCATAGGGAATAGGGTGCCATTTGGGATGCAGCCATATCTCTCTAAACTAGAAAGTTAATATCCATATCAGACCTGCATCAGGATTTGGTGAACTTTGATCAATTAGTTTCCGTGCTGTGCTTTAAAACAAACTGGTCCGCACCATCAGAATCAGAATCACTCGATATATAAGGGATATAGCCTCTGATTGCTTTCTGAAGGTTAGAGGAGAGTTAGAGGAGGGTTAGAGGAAGGTTAGAGGAAGGTTAGAGGAGGGTAGGAGGAAGGTTAAAGGAGGGTTAGAGGAGGGTTAGAGGAAGGTTAGAGGAAGGTTAGAGGAAGATGAGAGGAGGGTTAGAGGAGGGTTAGAGGAAGGTTAGAGAAAGGTTAGAGGAGGGTAGGAGGAAGGTTGAAGGAGGGTTAGAAGAGGATTAGAGGAAGGTTAGAGGAAGGTTAGAGGAGAGTTAGAGGAGGGTTAGAGGAAGGTTAGAGGAAGGTTAGAGGAGGGTTAGAGGAGGGGGTTAGAGGAGGGATAGAGGAGGGGGTTAGAGGAAGCTTAGAGAAAGGTTAGAGGAGGGTAGGAGGAAGGTTGAAGGAGGGTTAGAGGAGGATTAGAGGAAGGTTAGAGGAAGGTTAGAGGAGAGTTAGAGGAGAGTTAGAGGAAGGTTAGAGGAGGGTTAGAGGAAGGTTAGAGGAGGGTAGGAGGAAGGTTGAAGGAGGGTTAGAGGAGGGTTAGAGGAAGGTTAGAGGAAGGTTAGAGGAAAATTAGAGGAGGGTTAGAGGAAGGTTAGAGGAGGGTTAGAGGAAGGTTAGAGGAGGGGGTTAGAGGAGGGATAGAGGAGGGGGTTAGAGGAGGGATAGAGGAAGGTTAGAGGAAGGTTAGAGAAAGGTTAGAGGAGGGGGTTAGAGGAGGGATAGAGGAGGGGGTTAGAGGAGGGATAGAGGAAGGTTAGAGGAAGGTTAGAGGAGGGTTAGAGGAGGGTTAGAGGAAGGTTAGAGGAGGATTAGAGGAAGGTAGAGGAGGGTAGGAGGAAGGTTGAAGGAGGGTTAGAGGAGGGTTAGAGTAAGGTTAGAGGAAGATGAGAGGAGGGTTAGAGGAAGGTTAGAGGAGGGATAGAGGAAGGTTAGAGGAGGGTTAGAGGAGGGTTAGAGGAGAGTTGGAGGAGGGTTAAAGGAGGGTTAGAGGAGGATTAGAGGAAGGTTAGAGGAAGGTTAGAGGAGGGTTAGAGGAGGGTTAGAGGAAGGTTAGAGGAGGGTTAGAGGAGGGTTAGAGGAAGGTTAGAGGAAGGTTAGAGGAGGATTAGAGGAAGGTTAGAGGAAGGTTAGAGGAAGGTTAGAGGAGGGTTAGAGGAAGGTTAGAGTAAGGTTAGAGGAAGGTTAGAGGAAGATGAGAGGAGGGTTAGAGGAAGGTTAGAGGAGGGATAGAGGAAGGTTAGAGGAGGGTTAGAGGAAGATTAGAGGAAGGTTAGAGGAGGGTTAGAGGAGGGATAGAGGAGGGTTAGAGGAAGGTTAGAGGAGGGATAGAGGAAGGTTAGAGGAAGGTTAGAGGAGGGGGTTAGAGGAGGGTTAGAGGAAGGTTAGATGAAGGTTAGAAGAGGGTTAGAGGAAGATTAGAGGAGGGTTAGAGAAGGGTTAGAGGAAGGAGGGTTAGAGGAGGGTTTTACAGCTACTTTTCCACATATTATCGGTGGGGTAAATGGATGGAGTGTTGTTGCCTTGGTAATCATCAATATTTTGACAAGTCTCTAAGTGCTTACAGGAATATGGGCGCATTTTATCATAAATAATGAAAGATGTGAATCAATCCACTGCATGGATAGTAACTGATTTGAACAAATTAAAGACTAGACAAGTTGTCAAGTCTTTATTTATTCCTCAGGTCAAAACTCTTCTACAAGTCGTCGCTGTAAAAGAGGTAGCTGCTGTAAAAGAGTTTGTTGCTGTAAAAGAGGCCTTGCTGTAAAATAGTTGCTGTAAAAGATGTAGTTGATATAAAATAGGTTGTTGCTGTAAAAGAGGCCTTTGCTGTAAAATAGTTGCAGTAAAAGAGGCCTTTGCTGTAAAATAGTTGCTGTAAAAGAGGCCTTTGCTGTAAAATAGTTGCTGTAAAAGAGGCCTTTGCTGTAAAATAGTTGCTGTAAAAGAGGTTGTTGCTATAAAAGAGGTCGTTGCTGTGAAACATCATGTATTCCCAGTCAACCAACCCGCTGAAATAATGGTTCATTATAATACCACGTGGCCATTATTATAAGTGATTTGTAAATGATGATCAATTATTTCTAAATGGTGATAAATTAACATGAAACGCAGCACAAATACACACAGATGGTCCTATAATTTAAGGACAATAATTTCCTCTAAACCTGTTTGATGGGTAACCAGCTGCCAGAGACAGAGAGCCTGCTGACTGGTGTGAGTGTGGATAGATGAAAACAAATAGAACGCATTTCATCGTTCTGCTACTAGCCTAGATGTACAGTATTCATGCATTCCAAATGGCATCCTATTCCCTACATAGTACCCTACTTTTGACCAGAACCCTATGTGCCTTAGTCAAAAATAGTGCACAATAAAGGGAATAGGGTGCCAATTGAAACGCAATGTTTCTATAATGCACGGATGTTACTGTACAATATGTTTCCATAATGCATGAATGTTACTGTAAAATATGTTTCCATAATGCATGAATGTTACTGTAAAATATGTTTCCATAATGCATGAATGTTACTTTACAATATGTTTCCGTAATGCATGAATGTTACTGTAAAATCTGTTTCCATAATGCATGAATGTTACTGTACAATATGTTTCCATAATGCATGAATGTTACTGTACAATATGTTGTCTATAATGCATGAATGTTACTGTACAATATGTTTCCATAATGCATGAATGTTACTGTAAAATATGTTTCCATAATGCATGAATGTTACTGTAAAATATGTTTCCATAATGCATGAACGTTACCGTACAGTATGTTTACATAATGCATGAACATTACTGTAACTGTCATTACACCTGCCAAGAAGAGTTAACACCCTCAGATGCAGCAGTGTGACTGTAATATGGACATTTTCTAGGCATTTTTGTACTTGATATGTCGCAGTGGTTGAGTGGTCTCTCTCTCTCTCTCCCTCTCTCCCTCTCTCTCTCTCTCTCTCTCTCCCTCTCTCTCTCTCTCTCTCTCTCTCTCTCTCTCTCTCCCTCTCGCCCTCTCTCTCTCTCTCTCTCTCTCTCTCTCTCTCACACACACTCCTGTCATCCTTGTCAGTGGTCATAATTCTCTGTGATCATTGGTCCAAAAACCTCCTAACTTCAATTATTAAAATATTCTTCTATAATACCTTCAAAACTTGAATGTGCTACAGGGAAGGTGGCTAGGGAACTGTCAAGCCGAGTTGTATTTCTCCTCTCTCTTTTGACACAGGAAAAGTAACAGACTTCATGAGGAGCTCGTTGATCGAAGGAGCAACCCGGGTATTTTTAACACACGAATTGGGAATGGTCTGATTATTTCCAGGCTATGACTTATGTTCACGCTGCATGCTTCAGCCAGCCAGACAGGCAGACACTCACACGGTATTGTGTCTGTATTATTTTGACGGCAGCAGCACAACACAAGACAGCAGTATAGCAACGAACGCTGGCAGCAAGCGTGGCGTTAAACGAAACGCAAAGGAGGTTTTCAGCACCACGGAGAGCAACTGTCGCAGCACTCGAGCTGCGCGCATAATGGGGTGGAAGGCAGAGAGAGAGAGAATTCCCCTCAAAAGAACAATCAATCAATCATATAAGCTACTGACTGGTTGAGTGCGGCACATCAATATCGGCTACATTAATTAAAATGATCGCCTTAACCATGATTAATTAACTTATGCAACATCAGCACATCCAGCCGATTGGCTGCGTTGTTCATTGCCACTCTGGAGACAACGAGGGATGAGAGCGAGAAAGAGTGAGAGAGACAGAGAGACAGAGAGAGCGAGACAGAGAGACAGAGAGAGCGAGAAAGAGAGAGACAGGGAGACAGAGAGAGAGACAGAGAGAGAAAGAGAGAGACAGAGAGACACACAGAGAGACAGAGAGAGAGAGCGAAAGAGAGAGACTGAGACAGAGAGAGAGAGACAGTTAGATAGAGAGAGAGAAAGAGAGAGACTGAGACAGAGAGAGACAGAGAGAGAGAGAGAGAGAGAGAGAGAGAGAGACAGAGAGAAAGAGAGACTGCGAGAGAGAAAGAGAGAGAGAGAGGCAGACAGACAGACAGACAGACAGACAGACAGACAGACAGACAGACAGACAGACAGACAGAGACAGAGACAGAGACAGAGACAGAGAGAGATAGATGGGTGTCAATTAGACCTACACCTTCTAACCCTCATTAACTTTGTCAGTAGGCTCATGAGGGGTCCAATATAACCAACTGAAACGTGGTTTGGAGTTTCTTTAATCAGTTACGTTTACCAGCCTTATAATAAGAGGGTCTATAAATAAAAACATTTGCTGTACCATTAAGCTTTCACAGAGTGTGAAATAGTTATCATGTGCATACGTTTCATATGATAGAATAGAATAGGCCTAGAATGCAGAAGATGGGGCTTTATCAGTGAGAAACTGCAGTGATACGTGACTGTGGTGTAAGCCTACCAATAACCTATTTAGTAGCCAAGCTCGTTTCGACACGTTGTGAACTGAACACATTCACAACCACCGTCTCCAAGAGGCAACACCTACCCCAGCGTTGTCATGGTGACAATGGTGTACCAGAAAGCAGCAGGAATGCTGGTGAACTTGGTGGAAGCAGAGCCCTTCTCTGCGTAGAACATCACAGTGGCGAAGATAATGATGGCCATGGTGAGGGAGAAGAGCAGGAAGCCCAGCTCCGAGGCGCAGCTCTTCAGTGTGTAGCCCAGGATACGCAGCCCCGCAGAGTGCCGGGAGAATTTGAAAATCCTGAAAACCCGGAAGACCCTGAGGGTGACGAAAGCCCCGCTCACTTGGTCATTGTCCGTCATGACCAAGCCGATGTAGTAAGGCATGATGGCAACCACGTCGATGATGCTCATCACACTCTTCATAAAGTTGTACCGGCTGGGGGCTGCGATTAACCGTAAGAGGTACTCGATGGTAAAGATCATGACGCAGGCCGTGTCCAGGCAGAAGAAGGCCACTGCGTAACGGTCCCCGCATGAGATCTCCTTGGCGCGGTTGGGGAGGGTTCCACACGGCACCGTCTCCACCACGTTGGCCATGACTGAGATGGCTATGAAAAACCCGGTGACATAGTAGAGGACCAGGGCCGTGGTGCTCGTGTGGGGGTTCTCAAAAGCCCGCCACATGTACTCCCGGAAGGTCATGTTTGGCGGCGCTATATCTTCTTTCTCATCGTCCTCGTCATCTTGCTGCCTCTCCTGGTTCTCGCGCCGCCGGTCCTTGTACTCCTCATAGCAACAGTCTCCAATAATCTCAGGTATGATCCCAAAAAACGACAACTCTTCATCATAAGCTGCAATACACTCTTGGCGTGGGTAGTGCAGTTTTCCCGTGCGATAGAAATTCAGAATGTGTCTAAAAATATCAGGGTCACGGTCAAAAAAGTACTCTTTTGTTTCCTCGTGGAAAAAGAAATCCTTCTCGGTGCTCCCCAGTAAAGTGTCCGGGTAGCGTTCCAAAGTGTTACTCCACGTCTGGAACTTCTGACCGCTGACGTTGAGGATGATAAGTCCCTGGTCTTGTGATTTCTTATTTTCCCGGGGAGGAATGGGCATAGGACCGGTAGCAACCGGCATCCATCCTATAGCCGCCGCGCGGGCGAAGGGGAGCCATGCCGCCACTCCTGCAGCCATGCTGACCGGTTGGAACGAGCCGGTGTGTTTTGAACGAACCTGCTGCTTCGGCAATCACAGTGCTATGGCTTGGAAATGGATAGGTGAATGGTCATCTACAGAGGGGACAATACAAGATATTAGAATAGTATTGGCAAAACTATATTCAAAAGTTTAAGTTCATGTTGGCTATAGGCTAATGTGGGTTATCTCCGATGGTCTAATGTTAAAACCAGCTTTTTGGTTTGTAATATAGTTGGGGTTGGGGAGTAGAGGATGGCAATCACTCTACATCGATTTTACAATTAAAGTTGTCAATTGTTTTGTTGCAAAGAAAATAAATGGGAACTGAACACACAGACACACACATCAGTCTAAAAATGAACAATTGAAACAGAAAAAAAATATAGATTTAATGAATATCTTACCATAACTTATTCTTCACAATGCATAGTTAAATCAATGAAACGCAATATGTCTCCATAAGAGGACAAATAGACTACTGCTCCACCCGCTTCACTTTACGCCAATAAGCAGGGACAATCCTCAAAGCAAAGCACTGGTAAATAACGGTGCATCAACAAGTTAGAGTTTCAGCAGTCTCCCTCTATCCATGTTCGATATTCCATCCACCGTTTTTCTTTACATCACCCGGTAAGAAAGAGAAAACGGTCAGTTAGTGGTGTCTCTCCGGTGCCTATTTCTTCCGTTGCAGCTGCTCCGCAATAAAAGCGCAACTAATCTGCTCCTCTCACATCCACTGACTGACTGACTGCAAGACCACCCCCTCAGGAACTGAGCGAGAGTGTGTGGAGAAAGGAGAGGAGACGGGGAAAAATGCAGCTATAAAAGGAGTGGTCTCCTCGCAGGTTTAGACATTTCACAACTGGTGGTGTGGTGGTTCGCTAAAAAAATTAACTCATTCATATAAAACGGGAAGTAACGAATGAGGTGTTATCTCCAAAACTGTGCAAGTTATCCGCTACCGACTGGGAGCCCCTTTGCTTTGGATCACCGAAATTCATTGTGATTTCCCGCGTTGACTCGTGATGTTTAGCGTAGTCAAGTGTTGTTAGCGTTCGTGACATAATTTTATAACCGTTGGAATATGAGTGAATTATGTTAAAATGTCCACTCAGCTATTTTTCCGTGTAGCTTATACGGGTATTTTGCTGAGAAGCCTTGTAATTGTGCTTATAGATCTGCATTCCTTGCTCTTTAGGGTTTTAGGCTGGGTATCTGTAAAGCACTTAGTGACAACTGATTAGGATTATTTAACCTTTTTTTTTTGGTATCAGTGTCACACCCTGACCTTAGTTCCTTTGTTATGTCTCTATTTTTGGTTTGGTCAGGGTGTGAGTTGGGGTGGGCATTCTATGTTTTTGTTCTATGTTTTATATTTCTATGTGTTTGGCCGAGTGTGGTTCTCAATCAGAGGCAGCTGTCTATCGTTGTCTCTGATTGAGAACCATACTTAGGTATCCTCATCCCACCTGTGTTTTGTGGGTAGTTGTTTTCTGTTTTGTGTGTCTTCACCAGACAGAACTGTTTCGATTTCGTTCTTCCTCGTTGTTATTTTGTTTAGTGTTCAGTTTTGAATTAAATTATACTATGAACACTTACCACGCTGCGTTTTGGTCACCTTCTTCCCAGGACGATCGTTACAATCAGGGAGTCATACTGAGACCAAGGTCTCTTTTACTGATGAACCCTGAATTACATAAATAACAGAAAATATACACATTTAATATAAATGCAAGTAGAAAGAGAAACATGGTGATAAAATCAAACACATCGATCAGTAATAAGGTCCTGAATCAGCATTCTGAATTGACCTAGAGGCACCACAACATCACATTTAACAACATTCCAGACTTAGCCATCCCTAAGACCGGGTGAGATCACTCTAACGGGTAAAGTTGAGTAATAATGTAAAGTGAGACTTTCTGTTAAAGGGTTTTTACAAATGAAAACATAGCAAATTATCAACCTACGTGACATCAAAGAGGGCCAACCAACT